>NW_005187614.1:449594-469878 GCF_000239375.1 Pundamilia nyererei
TGCGAATTTGACAAGGCCCAGATTGTGATGGCTAGATGATTGGGTCAGAACATCTCCAAAACTGCAGGGGTGTTCCCACTCTGCAGTGGTCATTATCTATCAAAGGTTGTCCAAGGAAGGAAAACTGGTGAACCAGTGACAGGGTCATGGGCAGCCAAGGTTCGTTGTGGGAAATGAAAGCTAGCCCGTGTGTTCCGATTCAACAGACCAGCTACTGTAGATGAAATTGCCAAAAAATGTGATGCTGAAAGATGTCAGAATACACAGTGCATTGTAGTTTGTTGCATATGGAGCGTGGGTGGGCAAAGAGCGCATGACCATCAGAACTGGATCACAGAGCAATGGAAGAAGGTGGCCTGGTCTAATGAATCATATTGTCTTTTACATTATGTGAGTGTTTGGGTGCGTTGCTTACCAGGGGAACACATGGAGCCAGGATGCACTGTTGAAAGAAGGCAAGCTGGCAAAGTCAGTGTGATGCTTTAGGCAATGCTCTACTTGGAAACCTTGGCTCCTTCTATCCATGTGGATGTAACTTTGACATGCATCTACTGTAAGCATTGTTGGAGACCATAAACGCCCTTTCATGGAAACAGTCTTACCTGATGGCTTTGGCCTCTTTCAGCAGGATAATGCACCCTGCCACAAAGCTAAAATGGTTCAGAAATGATATGAGCAGCACAACAACAACCTCCAAATTCCCCAGATCTCAATCCAATCAAGCGTCATTGAGAAGCGGTGAACAAACAGGTCCAGTCCATTGAGAAACTCACAAGTTACAGCACTTAAAGGATGTATTGCTAACATTTTGGTGCAGATACCAAAGCACACCTTCAGGAGTCTACTAGAATCCATGTCTCAGTGGGTCAGGGCTGTTTCAGCAGCAAAAGGAGGAACAACACAATATTAGACAGGTGGTCAAAATGTTGTGCCTGATCAGTGTAGAGTCACAACTAAGGTTGCCCAGGTGAAAAGACAGTGTTATTTAGCAGTAAACTAACTGATTTAAACAAAATTAGCAACCAAAACATTTTAACTTCAATGCAAAAGGAAAGTCAGTTTGTAAGTTGCAGAAAACGCCTCCCATCATCCTTAGTTTTGCAAATGATATGCAGCTTTAGCTGAGTTGAAGCTGCCTTCATTTTAACTTGTAGGTAAGCTATCACATTTTAGTGATAGGCTGCTTTATTTCCAGGACAGCTACCAAAGTGCATGCAGAGTGTGGCTTTCTGCTCAGGGCAGTGTGACACAACACATGGCTTCGGACAGCAAAGCATATTGGCTGGTGTAAAGCCTCCACAGAAGCACAGTATGATGAATTATGGGCAAACTGAGAATATTGAGGCTTTAGCCGCTGCGCTTTACAGCTCTGGGTTGGCTTAGCCAGCTAAACAGTCCATTTAACACTGTAGGGCCAACTCTGCCCAACAGCACCTGCTTGGATGTTGAATTTAGGCACTGCATGACTGATGACACTGGCTCATGGTCAAATCACATACACATGGCTCGGTGTCTACAGAATACCAGTGTGTTCCTTACTTTTTAAACGTTTAGTGTGCATCAGTACAAAGATGCCAGGTAAAGGCTCAGAAGAAGCAGAAGGACCCTAGACTCTATCAGTGAGGTCTCTTTTATGTGAAGTGTTACGCAGAACTTGACATTTGGCATTTCTCAGACAGAAAACCTGTAGATTATTGTATATACAGGAACTTTATATAGAAACGAGTTTACAGAAAAGAGCGACGGATGGGGATGAATAAATCTTACTCTTTGCTGTTGACTTTACCATCCAATGCAGCGAGTGGGTAGGCCAACACTCTGTGTACTCACCTTTGAGGGATTTTGTGCATGTGTGTGTGTGAGTGTGTGTGTGTGTTAATGGGATGGCCAGGACTGTCTTATTCTGGTTCAGTCAAACATGTCCTTGTTTATACTGTAGCAGCCCTCCAGTAAAGCATGTCCAGCTCAGCCCTGACCACCATGTGCCTTCCTTATTACCAGTTAACAATGCATTAAGTAACATTTAATTAAGCTTTTTATAGCCACCAAATCTGAACTGAGAATAATGTTTTCTTAAGATGACCTGGAATGTGTATTAAATAGGATTGCTCGCATTGTTTCTGCTTCAAAAGAAAAAAGTGTTAATAATGTTAATGAATGCATTGTTATGTGATAATAAATGTTTATTAATGATATAACCCTTAAACATTTCATCTTATAAATGCATATACACAATATGCCTTTACATGACATAGAAACACCTCATTATCTACTAAATAATGATGCTAGCAGGAAGTCTTACCTCTAGTTAAAGTTCTTTTTAAGTCTCCATTTGCAAAACTTTTTTTTGAAACATAAAGGCCAAAAGAATAAACATGGATAGTGACAGCAGCATATCTTAGAAAATGGAAAAATAACACAACTTTTAAACTTCCTCGTCCATTTAACCATCCTATTGCACTGGGACCATACGTGCACTTACGCCGAGCACTGCTAATCCTTGGTTGCCCATAGTGTGAACTGAAGGCATAACAGTGAACTCTGGATACTAACAGCGATGCCTGTCACAGAGCTCAGTTTAAAACACGTCTGCCGCGCAGATCAGACAGACATCTTTGCATATACACAGGCTTGTCCAACAATCCCCCCATGAATATTTCAAACATCTTTGTTGTAGAAAATTTGGAGATGTGATACTTCAAAGTTCTTTACTCGAGCAACCCTGTATGCGGCAGATAAGTCGGCGGTGCAATATTAGCAGATAACCTTTCGCTGTCAGAATGTCCTTTCCCCAGCTGATCAGCTCTCCATTTGGATTAGGGTTTTGTCTTGTTCTGATAAAGCAACACCATCACTGATGCTCCCTCCCGCTCATCCTGGGTGTTCAGACAGCAGAGATACAATACCCTGCGACTGAGTGCACCGAATAAAAGGCCCCATCACAACTTTCATTACCCCAGCTCTTTTCATTTCAATTGACAGCTCCGCAGTCCAGGGGAAAAATGTTTAACCTCAAATAATTATGTCCTGAACCCTCATTGTTACAATCATTTGCTGCCCTGTTGCATGACTTTTTCCCTTTTTTTCTTGAAGTCTGTTATGTGCGCCTTCATTTTGGCATCATCCTCATCATCTTCTTTTCTGCCCCCCCTCTCTCTCTTATTCCTTTGATAATACATCAGGACTTGCTGGTTCAAACAAAACATTTGGTGTAATTATTTTCTAAGTGTGGATGTGGCTTCATTGATCTGACAGGGCCAGACTTCAAACCTTTCAAACCAAGGGATACGCACCTTTAAAGTACATCAGGGCAGAGCACGTTGCTGATTCTGCCACCTTGGACTAACCACAGGAGTTAAATGGCTCGCAGTTGGATTGTTTTACTCAAAAGGAGAAGGCCGAGAATACGCGCTGGCTTTCTAACCTAGTCTATCAGAATCACAGCCTCGAGAGCATTGCATCCGTTTACATTTTCATCATCTGACATAATGTTTTGATGTCTTCTATAGCTCTTCAGTGATGCCACAAAAGGCATTACTGAGCCCTCCGAGTCCTTAAACTCACGTATAGTTGTTGATATCTGAAGAGGAAGAAATTCACAGCCACTTAGATGCCTTGCAGAGACTGTGCTTAAATGCAATAAAGTTGCCCTGCAGGGTCGCAGTATTTACTCCCGACCGCTGACCCCAAACTATGCATGTTGAAAAAAACAAAACCCGCAGATCTTGAAGTACAACCACATGTGTATTTTTGCCAGGCCGCTCCCTCTGCACTGACGCACGTGATTATTTGTAACGCAGGGAATGGAAACCTGTGTGGCTCGCACCTAAAACAGCGACAGCCTCTCCTGCAGCATTGCTTACTTTATGTTTTCCATCTCCTCAGGTGGACGGGAGGCTTTCTATTCCCCCCAATTGTGCGATTGAAATGAATTATTTCCATTCCAGGGCATCGGGCCCTCTTCATGTTTTCTGAAGAAGAACCAGATTGCTGATGTGGTTTTCATTTGTGTCTGATATATATGTATGTATGTATTTTGGCTAATACTTTCTAATCAAGGTTGGTCATTTCTGCCCTGATACCATGTGGAGATCTGCCTCTTTTTAAGTGTGTAATGCATTCACTTTGTGTGTTTTCTGTGTGGGTCTTTTCCTTTCTTTTTCAGGTCTGTAACTGTGTGAGTCGGCATTGTATCCCAAGATTTGTGTGTGTGTGTGTGAGACTTGCCACTGCCCCTCTCTCCCCTTCAGGGCCTCAACCATTTTCTTCATTTGTTGCAGCTTTGTGTTTCTTCTCTTTTTTCCCCTTCTCCTCTCCTTGCACTGGGGGAACACAATGTCTGGTTTAATATCATTTTCCAATCACCAAGGGCTGCAGGGCAAGGACTTTTGACTGGGCTGTTTCGTTCCAGCTAATACCAAAGAGAGGCGAGAGAAAATAATAACCCTACTGGTTGATAATAGCCACGGCGATGATTCTATACTCATTTGCCTCTGGTACACTCTGTATCTGCGGCTGATGTTGTCTTTCTACACGGAGCGACGCTACTTTTACAAGCTGCCTGACATCCTTCATCTCCTTCATGTCCGTCTGAGATGTATTCAACACCATCTGTTTCTGCAGAGAAAAACCAAAGAGGAGTGATGTCTGGTTTGAAGAGGAGGATGAACTGAAGGTCCAGTGGATATGTACTTTTTTTTTTTTTGCGAAATTCAAGACTCGGCTGTTGTAATGTCTTTCTGAAGAGGTGCAGATTCTGAGGAAACAGATTATACAAGAGCTTAGGGGGAAAATCCCTGGAGAGTTACGACTCAGGGACATATGTTGTCTTCATCGTGTCCCTCCTCTCCTTCCTACACATACTTTATTTTTTTCCTGAGAAAGAGAGAGAGATAGAGGGAGTCAGACCAAGAAGGAAAAGAGAAGGGGGTGAGGAAAAGAAATCATTATTAACTCATAAGCTGGTTAATGCTGTAGCACTCTCAACCTTCAGCTCAAATGAGAATTTCTATCATTTACATATCAATTTAATTTCCTGCGTTTCCCTCTTCTCCCCCCCACCGCCCCTCCCTCATTAAAAGCAGCATTTGCTTGCCGCTGCAATCAGCCTGTGCAGCACATTTTTCAGGGCGGCGAGGGCTCTCACGCACGCCGTTGCATCCCGGACACCTACACACACACATAAACAGAAGAACCGTGTTCGGTTTGACACAAGAAAAGGCAAAGCTATGCACGCCTACATATGCTTTGTGTCACCCTATCACATGCACGCTCACAGGTGTACCAGCACGCACACACACACACATGCAAACACACACACACACACACAGGCAGCGTGCTGGAGCCCGAGCAGGTAGGCAGACAGAGCAGCTCCGTGGCCTGCTGCAGCTCTGTCAGGATTAAACCAGTGATCAGAGAAATGAAAGGGAAGCTGTCATTCCACATAGGCCTCTATACACATCATCCTCAATAATTACACCCTCTCCTTCCTTCGCCTCGCTTCCTCCACTCTTATAACCTCCTACCTGTGTGCATGTGTGTGTGCGTGTGTGACACAGGCAACACGCTTGACTGACACCAGGCACATCAAATAGGGCCTTTTATGAAATGTGCGCCTGCTTCAATTATACTCACTTTAAGCCTTACCCTTTTTCCCGCTGTAGTTTAAAGCCACACCTGAGAGTGTGTATGTGTGTGTGTGTGCGCGCACCGATATTAGCATGCATTTGCGAGCGTCTGAATTGAATCGATACAGATGTGCCTACCCCTGCGCAGCCCACATCTGGCGGTGCGACCGAGCCTGCAGGGGATATTTGCAGCTAACCGCTTCAATCTGGGCCTTGAGACTCATGAATACGATCAAATATTGAGTTCAAGCTAAGTGTTACACGGCAAGGCCTCAAGTGTAAAGCAAGTTTAAGGTCTGTCATTTTGAGTCAATGCCATATGTGACCTTTAGTGCGAAAGTCAAGAGGTACCAGATCCGAGCTGTCGAGCTAGCCCGATCCCTTTTATTTCTTACGACTTAGATTTCTGCATTTGTATTTTCACCGTGCTGTTGTCAGCTAATTACACTTCTCAAACACACATGATTAGGGTGGCTGAGGAATGAAATGAATGCATCCTATTAAAGCCTGGCACATTTCTTTGACTTATTTTCAAAGTTTGTTTGTCATTTCGCTTTTTCATTTGTTAGATTTACTTCTTTGAATCAGTATTTTTTTTTTTTTTGGCAAATTGTTAGTTGCATTAGCGAGTAGAATTTATTTTACAACATTGTTTGTCACCTGTGAAGCCTGTGTGCCATTCTTATGTTCACTCTAATACAAAACAATCTGTTTTTCAAACTTTTTTTGAGCCGTGTCGCTTTGTGATGTCACTTTTGGGAAACTTTTATTCATTTTTGCCAACAGTAGGAACCCTGATCACTTACTAATTAACAGTGAGACTAAATGGAGCTAGACCTAACATTCATACTGAGTTAGTCCAGTCTAACCGCTGTAATAGTTCTGTCTCGTCAGCAAAGCTTTAGAAAAACCAAAGTGTGTGCTTTGGAGCGAGTAATGAATAAGCTAATACCTTGGTTTTGCTTGCTGTTTGTCCCCCTTTTTGCAGCTAATGACTTTGTACTGTAAGACTACTTCGTATCCAGGGTTTTGTATAACAGTGACTTGTTATTATAGCTCAGCACTTGAGCGTGTAATAAATGTAAATCTCAGTGTCTGTAACTTGGTCCCCCGAAGCTCATTATTTGTGACAAGTGTGTGAGACAGTGTTTGTTTTCTGCTATGTTGCAGATGAGTAATGAGATCATTCGCCTGTGCTTCCAAAGCATCTCCCTGGACAAGATCTTTAAGGGCTATGTGATCCCCAGCAAGCAAAACCTCAGCAATTTCATCCAGCGATTCCACTCCTGGAAGGAAAGTTACCTGCACGCCTCACAGGTTTACCGCAAGTGAGGAAATGATCGACGGTCACAGGATGTGACACGTTCGCAGTACTTTTAAAGTCTATGAATTAAATGATATACATTTTAATGGAGTAATTGTAGCGCTTGTTGAAGTGGTAATAAGGACAAACCGGTTTAAATCAGGACATAATAAAAATGATCCGCTCCGTATTTGTTTAATACAAGACGAAGGCATGAGGTGTTACGCTGCGGTACTGTTTATTTAACAAAATCTAGACGCATGGTGTGAAAATCTTACCGCTTCTGAAGGAATTAAGACGCTAACTAGCAGCCAGGTGCTGCTAATCAAATGCACTTGATTAACTGATCATGAGCGAGTGTGAGGACCTCTAAAAAAAGCAGAGGTTTTAGCAGTTTGTTGTTCTGGAGCCTTCAGGTGTTTCTTAACACAAAGCCAAGGAGGAGAGGTATCAGTAATGATCTTAGAGAAGCAATTGTAGCTGTCCATCAACCTGGGGAGGGTTATAGAGCCATTTCCAAACAATCTGAAGCCCGTCATTCGTAAGCGAGAAAGATTATCCACAGTAGAAAACATTCAGTTCTCAATCTTCCCACAAGTAGACGTCCCTGCAAATTTAGCACAAGGATCAAGGAGCTGCAGTGACCCAGACCTCAGACTGAGATGCCAAGGTGAGAGCTGGACATAAACTGTCCCGGGTCATGAGAGGCTGCCATGAGAAAGTCACAAAATGATTATTTCAAGTTATTGCTGCTAAAGGTGGTTTTTACAAGCTATTAAATCTGCGTTTAGTTTTTCACACACTTTGGTGCAGTTTTCGTTAAAGAAATAATGACACAGTGGAATCTGTCACGTTCTGCAGTTCATCTCTGGAAGTATTTACCTAATTTTAAGACCTGCTAAACACCTGATTAGTTTTATTATATCCTGATATATAAAACCGTACAAATCACTGCATGGTAACACTTTATTTTCAACAGTTAAAAACTAAACATTACAAGTAAATGTAATCCTGACATTACAGCTACAAACGACTCATCAACGACAGACTGTTCATCTACTTTATTACAACCTTATTTAGACAACATATATTTTAAGTGTACTGAAATATTTTACTCTGAGACACCATTAAGGAGGACATGCAGATAGTTGGTGTGACACAGGAGGATGCTAGGGTGAGATTAGAGGCAGATGATCCACTGTGGTGACCCCTAAAGAGATTATAGGGGTCTTATCTATAGTCGGTAGGACTGTTCTGGGAACAAAACAGCAGAGAGGCCCTAAGGCACAAAACACAGCCGGTTTTAGATACAGCAGGAAGTCAGGTGGAGATGGGTTGCAAAGCGGCTTGCAGTTGTACAGCAGCTGGCTGTGGAAGGGTATCAGCTGAGCCATCAGGACTGAGATCAGCTTATGTGCTGGGCGGGCTATTCCTCGTTCAGCTAAATATAAGACAACATATTTTCATTCAGACTGATTCACTGGAAGTGTGTTTTTTTTATTGTGTGTGTGTTGGTGGTGGTGGTGGGGTTGTTTGACCCTGAGCCTCATTTGGGAGACAAACGATTTGTGTTTGAATCTGAAGTCAGTGTTAATATGTGTTCGCTGTCCTTGGCCCTATTTTGTGCAGGCTGCTGCAGACACGATAATCTAGAAAATCATAATTTGGGTTCCTTTGGGATTTGAAATAGTTTAGTGCGGTTCCATCTGCAGCTACTTAACACGTAGGTCTAGTCCACGAGGCTAGACCTGCACAGACGGGGTTGAACATATGCAGAACCTTTCTTCTCCTGTTGTTTTATTATTTCAGTACTTTAATCAGCTGTGTTTATGCTTATTTAATTTGATTATGTTTTTTTTTCCATCAGATTTTCTGAAAGCATGGAAGCAATCACATCACCCATGAGATTTTCAGGGAGTGAACTTGTGTGTCCGATTAGCCAGCTTCAACAACTCATTCCAAAGGCTAATTTAATTTAATTAACAGTCATTTATTTCGTTATGGCAGAACAAAATACTTTTCCATCTGTGGGAAGTGCAAGAGAAGGAGCACTCTAAATTAGGAAGTCAGTTTTCAGCAGATAAAAGAAAAACCTATCCCAATAAAAATAGGTTGCAGCTAGAATAAGCCCGCCTCAATGCTGCCTTTATACAGAAATGTGATTTCAGTCAAGACACTCCATCGTAATTGAATCTCCCTTTTTAAAGCAATTCGCAGCTTTGCATTGGCTGTATTGACAGTTCTAAATATGCATGCATCTGCGGTTACTCGCCTTGTTGCGACATTCTCGAATTCATCATCCCATGTGGAAAATTGTCCCACCTCTTCTACTGATAGCATTGACAGATACGGCGCATTCTTTTCACTAAATGATGGCGTAAGAGAACAGTTGTGCACAGTGATATTCGACGTGAATGCCTGCTTACTTCAAAGTGATGTCAAATCCACTGCAGCGGTCCTGTCAGCTAGTTACTTTCCTCACTGTGTCTTTGCATTAATTTACATCGTCTCACTCGAGCTATCCTAGTAATGAAGAACAAAACTAGACGCCCGACATTATTAATTCAGAAACTCCCAACAAAAGTCAAATGCAAATGCAGTGCAATACAAAAAAAATAGAGCATTTTTACCGGGTCAGTGGAAGACGACAACCAAGAAAGAGCACTTCAAGTTATTTGTTTCTTTCACTTGTCAGTTAATCAGCGGGTCAGTGGTTTTCTGAACTGCAGATTTTCACTTCATTACTATGATTGCCCTAAGAGAGAGTCTGAAGGGCTCGCAGTGTTTTCACTGGCTGACGCACACAGACACACACACACACACACACTTTCCAGAATCTCCAATACCCCTTTGGGCCTCTCACTGTCTGCACGGGCAATCGACCTCGTCCAACCAATTAAAGACAGCGCTTAGTTCCTGATCGATGGCTGAGGTTGGTGTGGGGCAGGATGAGGACAGATGTGGGTGGGTATGTGAATGGGGGAGGGGGTAATTGGGGAGATCCGCTCCATGGCCTAATAAGTTTTTATTTGGTGTCACTATGTAAAGCTTTTCACCCTAAAATCTCATTTAATGTACCAAATGCTTCACCTGCTCTCTCTGGAGGAATTATCTTAAACTAGTGAAACTGTGATTGCTTCGCTGCTTATACACTCATTGAGTCAACGTGCAATAGGATCTCTTACTATAACGATTGCAGCATATGCATGTTTATGCATGTATGTAACCCTCTTCCTCCAAACATCATCACACATACATAATTAACCCTCTGACGTCTAAGTCATCGAGCGCTAACTCTAATCCTACCTCACACATTGGGGTAGCAGCACCAACCATATCAAACCGTATCAAAGTAAAAATATCAAAGTGATCTAATATGAAACACTAAATGCAATTCAGATCATTTTTGCTTTTTATGTAGCATTAGCATGGCTATTTTGTTGGCTTCGATCTGTTTTTGTGGTGCAGGAATTACATGCATCAAGCTGACAGTCTTAATAAAAAACTCCAAACAGTTAACATCTACATGTTTTTAAAAAAATATTCACTATACATTTATTATAAATTCCAGTTCTTTCGATTTACTTGTGCATAGAGTGCAGCAAAAAGAATCACCTGATTTCAAAAGGCTGTTTTGTGAAACACACAAATCTCATGTTTCTAACATCTTCTAACGTGCTGCGAATGTAAGCATTTTGAAATCCATCATCCCTCCTGTGAATGTGAGTTCGCGTTCTCCATTTGCTTTTGTTCCACGTGGTAAGTAGAATTTACTTACTCAACTGAATTTTGCTAAGCTCACTGCTAAATATGAAATGAAGAACTTCATAATGCACTGCAGGCCTGACAAATTCCACTTGTACGACGGGTTGTTGCCAGTGGTTTATTGTGATGTCTAGGTTAAGTCGTCACGAGATGTCTGAGTCAGTGAACCCTGCAGACAGGAACACACTGCAAGGCTTTAATGAGTAAGAGTGGCCTGGTAATTTAGTTTTATTTTTGCACTCACTAGCAGAGGAATGCAAGTACAAGGTAAGGAATTAAATCACGGTGTCGGGTGTTGCGACTCAGTTTATGCATGGAAAAACCTGGTAGATGGTCTGTATAATGATGTGTAGGAGGGATTTATAAGGTTGAGAACACATCAGAAGTTCCAAACATTTCAAACTCAGAGTTGCTACCTTTTGCATCAGTTTTTTTCTCCGCTCACTGAAATTTAAGGAAACATTAAACTCAAAAATGCTCTCCAAGACAGATAGCCACCGTTTGAAAAATAAATGAAAAACATTCCCTGCTATCTCCACTAAGTCCTTCCTCCATCAGCGGCTGGTGAAAGTGGAAGGGTGTTAAGTAAAGAGACGCTGATATGTTTTTCTCCCCTTCAGATATCACACCAGCGAGCCTGTCACCCACACAGCCAATATCACAGTCAGTCCACACACTGAGTTCAGTCACAGGGCAGGGAGAGAAAGCAGAGAGGAGGGAGGGAGGATGAAATGACGAAGAGAAAGGGAAAAAATGTGCCACTGTGGCGTGTCCCAGGAACTCGGAGCAACAGGACACATGCCCTGAGCTCGCAGTGCAGCGTGTTTCATCCCCGACCCGCGGCTTTCCAATCTCTACCCTTTATGTTATGTTGTAAATACATGCAAAAAATAAATAAAGAGATAACACACTAACGCTGCCAGCAGAGTTCACGCATAAATAAGAGATGGGTGGTAGAGGAATGAAATGCAGGAAGAGGAAGGAGAGAAATTGTCTTGGAACGATGGAATAGAGCTACAGACGACGGCAGTAAATGGATGCAGCGTTAATAATCAGTAAAAAGCACGATTCTAGGAAACAGGTGAAGTGACATCAGATGCAATGTCAACACAACAATCCAGACAGCTCGGAAACCTATTTATCAGTCCCCAAAGGATTGCGCTATTTCTGAATTTGTCACAGAATTAGGGATACATCGGGGAATGCGGCCTCCTCTGTGGCAAATGGAACGAGCTGCTTAATAAAGTCATAAATTGAACTGGCAAATTGTCCCCAGCACCGCGGTAGCCAGACTCTAGCATTTGCGTCCTTCTCACCTTCCTGCTCTTAAAGCACATCTCAGACACGCACGATTTTTTTCTCATGTTTCTGCAGCGATGACTTGGTCCCTCCCACGCAGTATTAAGTGCACATTAACACAGCAGAACAGGCTGTAATTGCAGTTAAGTAAATCTGTTATTTATTTATTTATTTAGTTATTTATGAAGGTCTGTTTCTGAAGAATTGACATTTCAACTCACTTTAGTCAGTTTAACTCATGGACAGAGAGTCAGTTTGGTAATCTCATCGGTAATAGTCATGTGTATAAATTAATGGGTGCCGATATGTGTGTTTTCCTTTTTGGGTTTATTTATTAATTAATTTTTTTATAATTTCTTCAAGGAACCGTTATGAGATGTGGTTATTAAGGAGTTATGTTGATGATCTCTACTCGAGCCAGACTCGTGCTGCGCTTGGCTGTCTGTCTTTTGACATCATCACACAACACCTGCTCTTCATAAGGTAATAAAGCAGGTGCGTCTGGCTCGCACTATTTCTTCTCCTCATTTCCTCATTCGGACTTACTTCTGTCGCCTTTTTTATTTTTGCTTTTGCCTTCTTCATCATGTTTTTTCCTCCGATGTCTGAAAATTTTGGTATCAATCTGATGCTTTTGGTATTGTGGATACCGATACCATACCGATACTTATAAGGGAGAGCAGTGTTTTATGATTTGTGAGATGAATTGTGAACACATTATGATAAACACAAAATCATTATGATTTTTATTTTGGATCAACTTCGGTTGCCTGTTTAGATCAGGGGTGGGGAACTCCCGGCCTCGAGGGCAGGTGTTCTGCAGGTTTTAGATGTCAGCCTGGGTCAACACACCTGAGTCAGAGGATTGATGCATTACCAGGCCTCTGGAGAACTTCATGAGATGTTGAGGGGGTAATTTAGCCAATTAAATCAGCTGTGTTGGATTAAGGACACATCTAAAACCTGCAGGACACCGGCCCTTGAGTTCCCCCCTGGTTTAGGCAGTCAGTACAAAAAGGTTCAGACATTTTTGTTGGGTTTCATTTCCAAAACAATATTTATTTAACACAATTGAGTGGGCTACGTACTAAACTTAGCGCATAGAAATAAAGTATCTGTCCTATCATGTTACTGTAGTATCGATCCGAATCAATACCAGCGTTGGTATCGATACTATCAGTGTAAGTTTTGTGTGTGTGTGGCGTACTAACGCATGATGAATGTGAGGCTGGCCACAGTCCCCCGTCCCTCCTCTCTGACCTCCCAGTGGCCTCTCTCCTGCTTTCTCTCCCCCTGTCACTCTCAGCCTTTCTACTCTTTTGTTTCTTCACCTCATAAACTGCTTTCGAGCATCGACTACTCGCTGCGGTCTTTGCACGTGCATCCATGCACAGCACGCAGGCAAATACAGTCATGCGCACACACCTCTCTGTCTTTATTTAATCATTGGCTCTGTTACAGAGGATATTTTCCCAGACAATGCCTGTGAAGGCGGTGAGCCAGGCAGGCCGAATGAGAGGGGGAGATCTCTCTATCCCTCATCACATGGAAGCCTCGGTACTGGCACTCCCACTGACTGAGATGAATGAATTTAATATATCTCCCTTTTGAAGCGCAGATGACCTCCCGATACGGCTCTCTGTCTCTCTATCGCAGGAGGAGTTTTCTTTTTCTCTTCGCGCCGCCTGTGAAATCAGGAAATGCACAGGAAGGCATGTGAAGGGATTTTGACAGAGACTAATTTGTTTTGTGGCATGACGTGACTCGTGTATATCTTTGTCCGCACAGAAACAGCCACATTTTTTGCCACAACCTTTTTATCATTGCTAGATAATGCTTATCATGGGTCTTTATGTTTGCGGGGAACCTCAGCTGTTTATAGTGGAAGCAACAAGCTGAGCTTATGAGGAATATTGTGTTAAAGTCAGCTCTGTCAGGACCACTCGAGTCAAAATATTATTCTTAGTCCGTCTGCAATAATTTATTTGTCTTTTGGGGCACATATGCAAAAACCCAAAATGCAGGGAGAGCAGTATTAACCCTGTCAGGTAACGGGGAGCTAGAGGTGGGTTGCAGAGCAGCTAAATCAGCATCGGTAACACATCCCATTTGACATTTGCCATTTAGATATTTAATAGGGTGTCAGATGAGCCGTCAGATGGAGTGTGCTGGCTTTGAGATCATCTGATTTGCTGGGTTTGCTGGCTGAGCTCGACCTTCTACGCTGGGCTCAATTTAAACTGCTGCTGCAGCTCATGATTCGATCATCTAATGCGATACACAAATGAACCCATTTAGGTGTTCAGAAATATATACTCTTATCTTCTAAATCTTGAGGGAAAAGTATTATTTTAACCTCTGCTCAGGGTTAAGTAGCAGCTATGATTCTCTGTGGTGAGGCGAAAACATGGCAGGAAAAAACACTTAGTGCAGCTTTAATCCTGCATCTCTGATTCCCCTGAAGCTCTGTCAACATTTCTCTTTTCTTCGCCGAACTGCATAGTGTCTCGTCTTTGTGCTAGAGCCTGTGCAAGCACACCGCTGTGTTTGTCAGTCTATTCTGCTGATGTGCTTCCATACCAAAGTAAGCCACAGTGACCCCTCTCTTATTTCCATCCTTATTGGATCTAGTGCTCTCCTGAGACGGCACAGACGTTGATGCCTCCGGTCATTTTTCTGTCCCTTATAACAGACTGTCCCAGGGTGCTATGTAAGTCCTACTTAATTAGGCCTTAAATTGGATGGATTTATGCTTATCCAGACTCTAAAATGTCTTTTATTGAGTATTTATCCCATGAGGTTAGGACCACACCGATCAAATTACACTGATTCAGAGTTAGCTGCATAGCTAACTAACTCTCCTATGCACTGTCTGTGTTGCATGCATGGGTAAATTAATGTTGCACACACATACAGTGTTACACATACATATTAGTCTGTCATATGGTAGACATTGGAAATGTGTTTTTGATTCCCAAGCATCAGCAAGAGCCTTGACATCCCAATAGAGACCCCTAGAGGCCGGGCTTCTCTCTGCATCCAACCACACACAAGTGCCTGAGAGTAAATTAGTATATTTTGCTATAATCTGAGTTATATTCCATGTTTCATGCAATGAATGTGTTTGCAAAATTTGTCCTGAATATGGAGGAGTGGATTTGTAGCTGGCAGAATTTTAATGCTTGCTTTGAGTAACGAGTGTTGAACTCAGTTGCACTGAGTGTCATAGCGAGAGACGGGGATCCCATCAGTCATACTGTATGTAATTTATTGACATGCTTTAATTTAATATGAGAAAAAAACATGTGGGTCAAGTTAATGCCGATGATGCCTTCGAAAAGCCTAAAGCATACCTTAATGACACAAATACAACTGAACGAGCGTTAATAAAATATATCCTTATGTAAATACACAACACTGTATCTTTAGTTCTATTCTTACGACCCCCCCCTACGATGAAATGTAGTTTTAGACCGTCGTCACTTGGAGATTTGGCTTGTAGAAAGAGCTTTTTTTATTTTTCCTGTGAAAGCTGTTCCCCGTCTAGGCTCAATATCACTGTGTGTACTTTCAAAATGGCAACACAAAGTAAAGTACACGAGACTGTCTCGTGGCAAATGAATACACGAGCCTCTATTTACTCTCAGCAAAGAAGAATTCATTCCACCACCTTTACTTTCAGCATCCGCTTTCTTTTCTTTCTCTCTGTTTTTTTGCAGCATTGCTGTGTTGTCTAGCTTAAAGGCACCGTGGAGCTGCGCCCTTCTATTGAGTTTGCTGTGTGCACGGGGTGCATGTCACTGTGCACTCCACAGCTACAACTACTCGGCCCTAAATTCTTTGTGAGAACCTAAATTGACAGGCAGGCTGAGATTGAATTTGCGACCGCGTGGCCTTCTCTTACACGTTGGCTCTAAACTCTAGTTTTTAATCTCAAAATGACGGTGAGAATGTCAGCACAAGCACACCGTCTTTACATTCTGTTCTTTTTAGCCAGCGCCTCTTCCCGCGCACACTAATTTTCTCTGAGCATATCATCATTAAAATTTGTCTGAAGGATCATCTGTCATTTAAATTATAATCAACCTGGTAAATAAATGATTCATCATAATGTTTTAATGGCATAGTTTAAGAGTCTCGACCTCCTCCGGTAAATGAGTTTGATGAGGCTGACGCGGGGACGCGGTTTAAAAAAATCATAATCCTATGTTCCTTGAATTTAAATTAGCTGAAACACACAGTCTGCATTTCTTTGTGTACAAGCAGAACTGTGCATTATTGTGCTCGTGTACATATATGTGTGTGTGTGTGTGTGTGTGTGAATGAGAGGGTTGTCTTTATGCGCACACACACAGGGCACCAGAGTGCTGTTAATTTCCGCCTGAGCATGGGAGCGGCCACTAAAAGTATCATTGAAGTGATGAATGCGCCGCTCCGAATGGGCATTAGTGTTTAATCTGAGTCATCTGAGAAATAGCACCACATCAACTTCAAACGACTTCCTTTCATCTGCAGTTAGAGACGCAGAGTCACAGATGTGGACCCTCCCCCCCTTCTTGTTTCTTTTGCCCTGCACATTCTCTTCAGATCACATGAATTCTTCAGCGTGATTGAAATGAATGCGCGACATCCTTCACACTTTGCTGTTAAATATACTGTAAGTGCAGCCACAGCATCGAGTCCACTGGCCCGGTGAAGTGAATGACACTGATTACCTTGTTACGATGGCACGTGGCGAGAGATTAGATGTACTATGAAGCCATTGAACACCCAGAAAATAAGCCCAAGGTTGTGAGTGACGCTGATATGAGCTGTTGAGATGTGGTTTATATTACTTCTTTTTATTGTGTTTGTGTTTATTCTGCGATCCTCAAGGTCACTCGCACTTGGACTTGAGTAGCAGGCTCCACCCCTCATCAGGAACTAATCATTTCAAATATACCGCTGGACTCCCATCACAAGAAACCCAATCAAAGGCGATAAAATAAAACAGCCAGAGGTCTGTGGTCACTCCTCGCATTGTAGGTGGATAATGGAAAAGATTACAGTGACAACGATGAGGTTGGTGACCATGACAACAATCGTGGTCTCAACAGAGTAAATGGAGGATGAAACCACAGACTGGAGCGGGGGGGATTGCAGTGACCATAGCAGGCTGGAAGTCAGAAAAGGAGGTGATAACAATGTATGAACCAGGCTGTGAAAAGACAAAAACATTAGCTTTTCTGTCTTTTCCTGGTACCTTCCCTTGACAATGATGGAAACAGTGTGTAGGTCAGAAGAAAGATGTGAAGGGGGGATAAGGAGCTAAATAAGGCTCTAAAGAAGAATCTTAATAAGGATCTAAAGAAACCTTAGAGATTCAAGCTTTATCCAAATAACGGGACAGTTAACCACATTTTCTGCTTTTTAAAAATGTATTTATTTGTTTTTTGCAGGCTAAACTACAGCTTAGTGGTCACACAAATAAAATGAAATGGTACCGCTAAGAAATTATGCTTGCCCCGCTGTCCACTAACTTCCTCTCCACACTGAAAAGATTGATAATGCAGCACTAACTATGTGTACATAGTAATCTCACTTTGATTATTTGAACATTGTCGTTATTCATAACGTTAAACTTCTAAACTTTATGTCAAGCTAACTGTTCAGAACACACCTGTATGTTAACAAGTTCTGGAAAAGCTAGATGGTTATGTTAAGCATTTTTTTCAGATAGCGTGTTGCTGTGAATTTTGGGATAACATTACTTCCCTCCAGATTAGATGGTTCGGTGTATCTTTTGGAAAAGGAGGTGAGAAAGGAGGTGTTGAAGCACCTTTTCACAGTGTTTAAATCTTTTTATGGCCACCACTCAGATACTTCCTTCACCCATTTGAGCCACAGTCACACAGGCCTGTCAGTAGCTATCGCCTGGCAACCACCGTTGCTTGGTAAAAATGTTTATTCCCTGACCGGTAAGCAAATGGTTGCTGGAAGGTGCCCGCTGTCGCTAGGTGAAATTTGTTACAAAGTGGTGAATGGTGCTACACTTTTTACAAGTCAACTCGTCTCTTTCCATGTAAGCCATGGTTGACTGTGGCAATGAAAGTAATCAGTGCTGCACCCTCTGTGTGGCCGATTTCCCCAACTGACAGCCAGCAACCTCCAGCAACCATTTGCCTACCATTTAGGGAATACAATTGGGCTGGAGACGTCCCATGTGACTGAAGACTTAGCAAAATTCTTTAAAAGCAAGATGTGGACACAAATCGTTACTCGGAACCAAGATTGTTCAAGAATTTAATTAAACAGTTGAAAATGAAATGTTTTTAACTACCTGACATGGAAAAGCCACACCAAAATAGGGTGTACATAGGGTACCACCATGTTCAGCTATAGGCTGAGCTAAACACATTTTGTTAATTTGCCCTCGCTAATCCTACTCATCTGTTTTTATTTAGATGAATTTTGATTCTACTATGTTTCACCTTGGATTCACCAAAGTCCATCTCTCCCTCTTTCAGCCTCCCATTTCCACTGTGAGCAGCAACTATAAACTTTTGTGTCTTCAGGATTACCTTTCCATCACGGGATGAATGAAGTGTGAAAAGCAATCTGAGAATCGCCAGGCCACTTCTGCGGATGCAATTATGCCAATGGCAGATCATTTTCTGACCTTTATCCTCCAGCCAGTGTTGATGGCAGTTTGCCACTGTGACAGACTGCTTTTTGTTTTCATGTATTTTACAGTTGTGTGACAGCTGAAAACCGGGCTCTTAAAGGCTGAGGTGCTCATCCGTTTGAAAGACAGCCTGACTTTTTGTGCTGCTCTTTTTCTTTCGCTCTCTATTTACTTATGTTGTGTATGTCCCTGTCAGTGTAACATTCTCATTATTTCTTTACTGCCACTTCTGTCTCCTTCCCTCTCTCTCTTCCTCTGTATTTTTTGTCCCATTTCTCTCTTTCTGTCTCCGTATTACGTGTATTTCTATCAGGTATTTTCCAAAGTCTGTGTCCAGGACCAAACCAGTGTTTTTGTTCTGGCTGATGCCTTCATTCAAAGGTTCACGGTCCTGCTTCAGGTAAATTGCTCCTTCTGACAAACAACCACGAGCACAGATACAGACACACACCTTTGAACGTAGTGTTGTAGTCCAGTTTTTCAATTCTGCAGGTTTGTGCTTTTCCATCCATTTCATCTTGTTGTCAAGCTGGTTTGTCACGTGTTGTATTTTTGCATTTGCACATAATCCTGTTTACCTGTGCTCATATGTTTTTGCTATTTTCCAAACTGGTGAGCTGTCATCTCTCATGGAATACATAGTCTGTCTCATTTGTGAAGATTTCCTGCATTATTTTTTTTTAAATTCCTGTTTCCCTTTCCCCCCTCAATTAAAATCAAAATACAAAATACATTTCTCCTAAAAAAATTATTGATTCGATTGCAGTTCTGTGACATAAGTACATTTCACACTGATTTCCAAATTGACTTGTCTATGAACTCCCCATTCTACTTGTATAATTTACACTCTTATCACTGCTACTGTTGACCAAGTATCTCTCTGCACTTTGGCTGCAGATCTCCTTTGATGTTGATTTCACCCTTTAGAAAAGGGGATGTAACGTTGAATATGTTTATCTTCAGACTTTCTCACATTACATACATACATACATCATACATACATAACAAATACTTACTTTTTTGCAGTGTTTTTGTTTTCAATTCAATTTTATTTACAGTATATACAGCCACATCACAACAGTCACCTCAAGGTGCTTTATATTGTAATGTAAAGACCCTACAAAAATACAAAGATAACCCAAACAATCGAACGACCCACTATGAGCAATACTTGGTGACGGTGGGAAGGAAAAACTCCCTTTTAACCGGAAGAAACCAGGCTCAAGGAGGGGCACCCATGTGATGCAATTGGTAGTAAGTGCTGTGAAAGAGAGCCAGTATGGAAGCCCGTTTCCGCCACAAAAAAAAAAAGCATCCATTACTCGAAATTTCGAGTTATTAACTCAAAATTTCGACTTATTAATTTGAAATTTTGAGAAAAGTAACTCGAAATTTCAAGTTAGCTCTGCCAATCAGTAATCTACGAGGAATGCGCACTCAAAACCGGATCGAAACAAATTGGCGCTTTCGTGAGTACGTTTGCTGATAGTGACGCCATTCAGCTAATAACACAAGGATTTCATCATTTCTGAAGCTACGCTGAAAATAATCAGCAATTTGTGCATTCATGACTGGCTGTAATACTGGTAGCTTAGCTGTAGCATTTGTAGCTCAGGGCTTCAGCTT
>NW_005187614.1:471616-496920 GCF_000239375.1 Pundamilia nyererei
AATTTTATAATAATTTTTTCTCCATCTAATTCCACCCTGCTTTTTCTCCCTCCTGCTTCTTCTCTGGCCCACCGGTCGCTATTTTCCATGTAGAGCAGTGTTGTTACTTTACATCTCATTCATACTTGTCTTTACCTTAACCTGCTTCTCCATAACAGCTTTGCTATGTGGGATATAATTTGCTGTGACCATAGCAGCTTGGCCAATAGAAACAGGGTCAGCACAGGGCCCTGCCTGCATCTCTTGGTGAGTCCCAGAGGCCAAAGCTCACTCTGTGCCAGCTGGAGGTGCAGAGCTACTTCCACCCTTGTCTACAGATTCTGCAGCTCGCTGGCACAGGAATCCTGGACGTCAAAATGCCACCTGGTGCAATAATTACAACAGGTAGTGCTGTTTATCCTGAAAGGGCAATGACATTTTTTTCCTGTTTTCTATTCCTTTGTCGTATCCTCACATATGGGTAGCCTCTTCGGCCTTGTAAGTGTCAGCATGATTATTACACTGGTCGAAGGTGGAACCTTCTTAGACCAAAGCAGTGGTGTTGCGTGTTATTGAATTTCAATAAAGACATTTACCACATTGAGTAATGACATTTACAACAATCTACAAGGAGCAGCATTTGCACCAACATGTGACAGCTACTTTATTTCCCTGGCGCTGCAAAAAATTATTTTAGAGACTTAAAAAGTGAGGCTATTGTATTTGATGACACAGAAGCTGCTGTTTTAAGATTCTCTTATCTGTACAGAATCTTTTCCTTTTTTTAAAAAGTTTAGAACTGCGTCAGCAAACTCCTTCACAATGAGTCTCTTGAGTCTCATAGAAAATGTCTTACCAATAATGTTGTTACGAAGGACTTGATGACAATAAAAACGCGCAAGCGAAGTCATACACACATTCCCATCCACCCTTAATCATCCTACTGAAGCTGCAGTATGCTCACTGTGTTAGGTACAATGTAACACACGGCCATCTTTCTAATTAGTGTCAATCTGGTGTTGCAATCTTGTAGCCATGTCTAGAATGCACTACAACTGACACAATTAAAGCTGGGTCAATTGATTATTACCATCTTCTTGCCTGGTAATAACATGAGAACTCTAATTATATAGAGTTTGTTTTTCTCCTTTGACCTCAGAGATTCAGTACCTCCAATCAAGAGATGTAGTCTTATGTTGAACCCAAAGAGTTATAAAAGGTGGCTGTTTCCACTGTGGTGTCACCCATTTTTTTGGCTGCAGCCATGTTGGCTTTTTTGAGCCAAGGATGGAGGGCTAAGTTCAATTCAAATCCATTTTATTTATATAGTGCAAAAACACAATAGCAGTCACCCCTATATCAAGATTCTTTATATTGTGAGGTAAGGAGATACATTATTACAGAGAAAACTCCAACTATCAGACAACCCTCATAGAGAAAGCACTTTGGCGACAGTGGGAAGGAAAAACTCCAGAAGCAGGTTCTGGAAGGAGCAGCCATATGCCACAGCTGGATGGGAGAGAGGCAGGACAAAAAACATACTTTGGATGAGAGCCAGAGATTAATAATAACTAATGATTAAATAAAGAGGTGTATAAAAACATGGAGAGTGAAAAAGGTGAATGAAGAAGAAACACTCACGGGAAGCACCCAACATCCTAGGCCTATTGCAACTAATGGAGGATTCAGTGTCACCTGATCCAGCCCTAACCATGTACTTTATTAAAAAGGAACGTTTTAAGCCTGTCTCCCTAATCCAAGCTGGGACATCTACCTCCCATTCAACTTTTAAATGTCCCTGGAACACAAGTAAGCTGAGCGCACTATTGGGGTGATAAGGTTCGATGATGTCTTTAGGATAAGATGGGGCATGATTATTCAAGACATTTTATATGAGAAGAAGGATTTTAAATTGAATTCTGGATTTAACAGGGAGCCAGTCAAGAGAAACCAATATAGGAGAAATATGCCCTCTCTTTCTAGGCCCTGTCAGCAGTCTCTAGCATTTTGGTTCAACTGAAGGCTTTTCAGGCAGGTTTTTTTTTAAGGACAACTTGATCATAATGAATTACAGTAGTACAGCCTAGAAGTAATGAATGTATGAACTAGTTTTTCACCATCACTCTGACAACGGGATGTTTCTACTTTTAGAGATACTACAAATGCAAGAAAGCAGTCCTACAAATTTGTCTGATATGAACATTGAAGGACATATGTAAGATTCCTCAAAGTGTTACTGGAGGCCAGTGTAATGCCATCCAGAGTAAGTTACTGGTTAGACCCCAAGTCCATGAGATGGAGTTCTTCTCCAGGTTAGATTACTCAATGACTTATCCCAAAATATCCACTCCCTTTCCAACTTGTCGTCTCCATATGTGGTATTGACCTCCAATTCCTATTCCCTTTTCATATTTAATGCATTAACTCCTCTACAAATCCTGAAAATCCAGTAAGTTCTTCTTGATTTTGCTATTTCTTTTTACCCCTGTGTTATTTTACTGCAGTATCGTACTAGACCCGAAGTGGAGAGACTGTTTGAACATTCATCAAACAATTGATTTGCTGTCATCGGGCTTTTCTCCGCCCACTTAATAATACGTTTAAATTTTGGCCGACAACAAATTCACATATATATATATATATATTTCTTTTGTTCCCTTTGATTACAACATGACTCACTAAATATAGATTCAATTTAGTTTTCACTTTTTCTAAAACCTTTAGTGTGTGATTTACCCATTTAGTTTGTGTCTGAAGTATCCTCTAAACAATTTCTTTTAGAAAGGGGAGAGCAGAAATTGATATGTTCCCACGTCTTGTTCTATCTGAAGCTATTTTATTTCAATATCTTTCTATAATGCATGAGACCAGCATTCTGTGGTTGTGAGTTGTGATTCCCTGTAGTCATTTCTGAAAGGAAGCAAGCTGCCTATCTCTTTGTAGGAGCAAAGAATTTTGACTCTCACTCTGGGCCCTTGTTTTGCCATATGAATTTGGATACAAAGTGTCCAGAAACTTGTACAATTACTGGAAAATAGCAAATGAGAGAAGGCACCCATGCAGTAAATTAATTCAGGTAGTTTCCACCTTTCGTACTAAAAACAGTGGATCCTTCCAAATCTCCTTTTCCAAAGAAACAAGTTTAACATACTTGTCGATGTATATTTGGACAGAGTTATTAGTCAAAGGGCCCCCTGAGTTTTTGGAGTCTAGTTTTTGTTTTAATGTATTTAACTTTCCCTCCTGGTTGTTTGCGTTACATTTTCTTGAATAAGTTATACCCTGATATATTTACTCAGACCTTGCTTAAGAGCAGCTATAAAGATGAATACATTTGTTACAAATGGAAGAATGTCATCTGTAATGTGTGCAAATCATTCTGTAAGTATTATTCCAACTAATAAATTATGAATCAAAACCTTTTTGGTCTTTGTGCTGACCCAGAAAAACCATCTAAGAGTGGATAGTCTCGTACCACTAATTTCACTTCCTGGAGTCAGTCCAGCACTAGATAAGCCTGCTTTCTATTGGCCAATTATATTTATAAGAATCTCGGGTTTTTTCCCAAGCAGGTCTAAAGGATCCGACTCTATAGCTGTCTGCTAATATTGTACCCTCTGACCAGCTTTTGAGTGGGTCTTTATTTCTAAGGCATGAGATTCGTCACAAAAGATGCACAAAATTCACAGATGAACCCATTTGTACCAAAGCACTCATTGTTTTTTATGGATTTCATGTTTTCAGAGTTTTTGAAAAATTGGAGCTGCTCTGCTTCCCCTTGAGTAAAATAGACTAAATGATGATCTTTAAAGACTTATTTTTTATTTTTGTCACTGTTTGAGCCTCCTGTGCATTATGAAGGTGTCTTTGTCCCAGGATGTGGGGCAGATCTTATTCAAAGAACTGTTTGACTTAGATTTAAAGGGAAGGCGACAACTCGCTTGATTTGCCTATCTCTTGATATTTTCGACTTGTGTATCTGAGAACTCCTTCATCTTTATGAGTTACTAATTAATCCAAGGACTCTACATTACTGGAGTCATGTCAGTGTGTCATCAAACCTTGTTTTATGTGCATGCCCTGATCTTTTTATATCAGCTTCAGTTGTTTTTGGAGGCCCTTTGTTGGCTGTCATAGATACGTTGTCTCGGGGTTTTGTTGTTTGTTTGTTTGTTTTGGGGGGGGGGGGGTTTGGAGGGGGGATTCATATGATGTGATATCACTCTACTACTTTTGAGACCCCTAAACTAATGATTACAGCACTATGGGTCCATATACTTACTTTTTGGTTTTAAAGTAACATCTACATCTTAAACTAACTCTCACATTTTTGTATCCTTAGTTCTTTAATCTCAGCTGAAACCAGGAGCAGATGTAAGGGCAGAGATTGAATAGCAATACTAAGATGAGTGTCGAGGTTAAGCTACAGGAGCTCAGGTTGTGTCTCAAGATTGTTACCTCTGCCAAGGAGGTTCTGTTTTTACTAGTGTTTCCATGTCATTCTGTCCGTAATCACGATAGCTGGAAAAGTTCTGAATGAATTCTGATAAAACTTTGTGGGCGTGTGAGTGTGGTCATTATCTTCAAGGTCAACTTGATGATTTCCATCCATCCATTCTCTTCTGCTTATCCTTATCAGGGTCACTGCAGCCTATCCCAGATACCACAGAGCGAGTGGTAGGGCACACCCTGGACGGTTAGGGCTAACACAGAGAGACAGACAACCATTAAAAAATCGATGAAAATAGAAATATACAAATAATATCATATGAAATATAATATAAATGTTTAAAATATCCTGTCACATTTCACCTCCAACCTCACATTTACATTTCACATCTGCCTTTCTTTCAAAATGATCCCCAAATGCATCATATTTTCAAAGAAAGTATTGTCAAGAAAAAGAGAATGAGTGGCCTAGATAAAGAAAAAAATACTGTAGTTTACTGTTATATAACAATCTCACGTTATTTAGAAATCAATCCCTATTATCTACTTTCTACTTAATGTCTATATAATCAAGGAAAAACATCTATTGTGCTCCCCTTATCTGGCTTTTATTGCAGTACACACTTCTTAACGTACATTTAAACAGAACAAAGAAAACATAATGAATACATACCATGTACAATACGACTAAAAGTAACTACCACCCAGAGGGTGAGCTGCCGTGGTGGAAGTTTGTGCTTTCAGACTGCTTCTTCTTGTTTTAAGAGTCAACTTTGTGATGTAGCTCTGGTACAGGTTTCAAACACAGAGATGCAGCTGCATCCTTCAGTGGGTCACATTCATGTGAACAGAATGAGAGAGTGGCTTTAGCAGGATTTAGCTAAGTTTAAAGCCTCAGTCTTACTAATGCACTTGGTTCAGAGTTGCTGAGGACTGATGGTGAGAGCTGTGAACATGCACCACTTCCAAAATTAGGAGTAAATAATGCTGCCTACTCTGCAATTACTTAAGGTTTGAGGACCATCCTCTCCATTCTGTTTATTCTCCTGAAAAAAAATCTAACTTTGAGACAAGCAGAGTATTAAACATTTGATATGAGAGGATTGCGCCTATAACTGGTATAAAATCCCTGGGCTGCCATCAGTAGAATTTAGATGCCTGGTGTTGCTGGGAGTAATAGAGATAAATGTGCCATGGCTGAAAATCTATCTTGTTTCTTCCCTCAGAGTCAGTGGCTTGCCCCGTGAGCAAAGATAAAATATCTCCTGTTATGCTAGTTCACACACAAATCCAGACAAGGGCGTTTTGTCATCTTTTTCACCATTTTTCAGTTGATAATGAGAAGCTGTGCACAGTTGTCGGGCAGGACAAGACTCAGGCTTTCTTCCCTTTCACAAACACAAAAAAATACCAGTCCGGTCACATAAGATTTGCAAAATCCTTCGTTCCTTTAGTTTCCTGGAATAATTATTTATCTTCTATGGCAGTCCACATGTTGTCAAAGAGGGGCTAAAAAGATATCTGAAATATCTTCTAATAATGAAAATAACATTGAATAAATTCCAAAAAGCAGTAAGAAACGTGCCGCGCTGAGCCATTACGTGTGGAGCTCTTCCATTTGGACTAATGGCTTTTGTCCACTGCTCACAACCAAAGCTCAGCAAATTAGTGCTGCCTCTAGATAGCCCGTCCACGAGGATGCGCGTGTCTATAAATCTGACATTAAATCCATGGTTGGTGTGTCTCTCAGATAAATGAGCTTGCATTTCAATTCTTTTATGTTTCTGTGCATGTGTAATTTATCCATGTTGGGGTCTATGGTCTCCCAATGGAGCGCAACATGAAGAAACGCCCCCTCATTGTCATTTAGAGCTGCCAAGACGTGCACCCCATTTGACTTCTTATCTGAATAACACGATCAAAGATGACCAATTTGCAGATGTATTACGTGTGTGACTTGTGCATGTGCATTTTCCAAAGACCCTGATCCTCCATGGAAGGGCTCGCGCTCGCCCTGTCCTTTGCCTGCTCGTCCGATGCTTCACTAAGGGTCTCGGGAAAAGGCATCCTTGCGTGTATGTATTTGTGCGTGTTGTTTGTGTGCAACACGGGTGATGGATTGGGGTCATTTCGGGTTACAGGGTTGTGATTTTGCTGCCAAGACAAACAGCTGCGCTCATGTCTGGGGCAGGTGTTTCATAGCGACTGCAGACACAGTGAAATAAGTCAAATCAATAGACCCCCTCTCTGCATATTTGTGTGTTTGATTGTATGTGTAAACTGCTGCCTGGGTGTGTTTCTCCTGCTTTACTTAATGACCTCCTTACTCAGCTAATACTCAGCTAATCATTTTGTTTCTGTGTTTTCACATGCACATAAATGTATGGGATTTTTTAAAATATACGTATATATTATTAATGGTACCAGAGGCGCTTCGCATTTTCCTCACACTTTACAACCTCTCTCCCTATATTGTGTTTACACTTACCTGGCCGTAAGCTGTAGAATGCCTTATATCTTTGTAGTTTGCTATGGCTCACCTACACCATAGTCCATTTTCTCCCCATAAATGGACCATAGAGAAGTGCCCATTCTATCACTTTAATACACTGAGAACAAAGGCACTTTTCCCACAATAGTTTTGGTGTATAGATTATCCACCCTTCGTTGATTTCTGAGCTTTCTGAGAGCCCTAAGGTCTGCTTCAGTTTCCCAGTGTGTGCTGCGTTCACTGTTAGCCTCTTTCTCACGCTCAGCCAACTTTATGTATTCAGCCATAGATATAAACACTGCTCCCCTGAGTACAGACTCTCTCTTTCTATTGTCTTGCTCTTTTATTTTCTATATTCTCATCCTTAGCATTCGCTCTTACTCTTCGTGTGCTGTTTTGTTTGCTGGCCCACACTGTCCTACATCATTTCTACGAGTCGTCATTTCATTCTGGTCCATCAAAAGTTCCTCATGAGTGCACACCAAAGAGAGAAGTAGTAGAGGATGTACAGCATCATTAATAGCTATAGACTAGACTGCTCAAAAAATTAAAGGAAGACTCTGAAAACACTTCGGATCTCATGGAAAGATGGATCTCTGTACTGATGTCTAATGTGTTAGGAATGAAAGGATGACACATTATTTGACGGAATTGAAAATTAGTAACCTACTGAAGCTGAATTCAAAGACAAAGTGAAAAAAATGATGCACCAGAATTGTTGATTTTGCAGCAATTCCATTGCAACAATTCAAAATGATACTCAGTACTTTGTATGGTCCCGATATGCTTGTATGAATAACAACTTTGGGGCAGGCTACCTGCAGGCTACTTGAACCATGCAGGATCAGATGGAGGTGTCCCAGATGTGTTTTGCTTGAGTAAGGTCGGGTAAACGTAGTGGCCAGTCAATAGTATCACTTCCTTTATTCCCATGCAACTGCGTGCATACGCTCATCACACGAGGCCGGAAATTGTCGTGCACCAGGAGGAACCCAGGACCCACTGCACCAGCGTTGGCTCTGTCAACTGATCCAAGGATTTCATCCCAATAAATAAGGTCAGGGTGTCGTTGCATAGCCTGTGCTTTCGTCTTAAAAAGCATAGGGTGCCATTGCTAATTCTTGCTTATTCTGGTATTCTATGGGGAATAACAACTGACCTCCACAGTAGCACAAACAATGAAAACAGAACCCACTAGAGGACCTGAGATCACCCTCATGAAGTCTGTTTCTGATTGTTTGGTCAGAGACATTCACACCGGTGGCCTGCTGGAGGTCAGTTTGTAGTTCTTTGCAAAGCTCATCCTGTTCCTCTCTACATAAAGGAGCAGATACCAGACCTTCCTGCCTGTCTCCTGAAGTCTCCTCCTCCTCAATGCTCTTGAGACTGTACTGGGAGACATAGTAAACCTGGCAATAAAGGTAGCACCGCAGTAACGTCCAAAGATCTTTACTAAAATACAAATTAAGCCATGGCATACATTTCAAAAGTGAATTTCTTTTTTTCAAAAGTAGATACTTCTGGTAAGAAACAGCCATCAGAAGTACATGAGCTGCATGTGTATTGGCCTAATATCTGAAGAAAATATATAACCTAAGGCAAATGGACATCAGTTGGTAATCCGTTCATATGGATAAATCCACAAAACTCCCTTTTTAATTGAGGCTAGTTCTTTCTTGAGATGAAGTAAACCAGGTTCAGAAGAGTATTTTATCTAATACATTTGAGCACCTGGATGTCCAAAACAATTCACATCATTAAGGTTTCCGGGGCAACATATGAACCATGGTGCTTTGTTAATAATTCCACAACCACAGGCCGATCAGCGTTATCACCTCATTCGCTCGGTGAACTTTTCACATCGTGTGCTTTTAACCGGTGCATGTGTCAGATATTGACATCGCAGTAGATGCATAGCTGGTATTTTTACTGACACTGTAAGAAGACATCGGTTCCATCGAGCCATTTAATGCAACATCACATTCCTATCCAAAGCTGTGGCTACTAAAACATGTCTAGGCAAAAAGAAATGTATCATGTCAGTCCTCAAATAATTGTGAAAAACTCCACTGTCACTCAGCTCCACAACATTGCAACAAGGGAGCTGTCATGCTGTGTCCCACACTGAATTTACTCTTTTTTCTAGCAAAGTTTGTGCTGCGTTGTGGCTGAAATGTTCGCTGCATATAAATGTTGTTTTTCCTCCTCACTTTGAATTGTTCTTTGGTATTATGGTGAAAATCCATTCAAATCAGCAGGCTTCCCTTTGGTTTAGTCTTGGTACTGTTTGATAACATAATAGACTGTGTTTACTGATTTATACCAGAAAGAACACTTAAAAATAATAATAAATAGAAACCCAAAAAACCCAAAAAACTTCAATCTGCACTTAAATCCAAACTGGATTAAATCCAAAATAATAAGTTTTGGACTCATGTCCAAAACTTATTATTTTATTTTCCACAATCTGCCTCTTTCTTTAGTCTCACCTGCTCGTTGCATAAATAGTGACTGTGAATCAGCACTGCGAGGTCAGCACAGAGAGAAATCTTGTTGCGCACAGAGCAGACAATGAAGCCTTTCAACGTTAGCGGTCAACTTGAAAAGAACATTAAAGCCACATCACTGTACTTAGTAGCTCTGGAAGGGAAAATGTCTTTACTCACACATAATCACTGAATGTGATTTCTATTTGTCGTTATTCAGTGTGTGGAAGAGTGTGTTCTTCTGTTCAAAAAGCCAGCAGTAAATGGGTTAGGCCAAATTTCACTGCTCTGTGAACCAGACCAGCCTAGACCTCTTTTGGGCTTAAACCTGGTGCCTACCCAGGCTAAACCAGTCTTAGCTAGTCCAGTCCAAACCTTTCCACCAGCACAACTCGTAGTCTGTTCAGTTTCCCATCCTGAGATACATCAAAAATTTAAAAAATAGAAAAGCTTTTTTGCACACAAATATATGGAAAAAGAGGGTTTTCTGTTTAGCTGGAAATATGAGGTGTAGCTGTTATTCTGAACAGTATAATATATACAAATGAATAATGTATTCTGTTGTTTGGGGCTTAAGTTAATATACAAAACATTTCAAGGGTGTAAATTCGACCTTCTTAATTAACCTTCTTAATTAAGAACTATGACCCTTGACCCTGAGCTTCTTTTGTCAGAATGCTGATGATTGGGATGGTACGTAGCAGATTCTCTTTTAAGCATTAAAACAACAGTTTACATACAGAAATAGCAGAATCTGAATATACTCTACACATTACATGGCTTCATATTGACTATCAAAAGACAAATGGCTGTGCAAAGCATTTAAACCTCTACTTTGGAGGTTCTGCTGAGAGCAGATGATTGATAAAAGTCTTCCCATTATCAGTGATATTTTTTGGTGTTGTGCTTTTGGTTTTTGGTTTGGCACGTTCTTTACAACCAATTTCACTTAACAACAGCAACCTCCTACCGTCACATTTGTCCCTAACAACCAGTGGTTACCATGGACTCAACGACCAGTCAGTAGATCTATTTTAATCAGTTTAACAGCGACTGCTCACAACTGGCTATAACTGGTGATCGCCATCAGTGTTGGGCAAGTTACTTTGAAAAAGTAATTATTAATAAAAGTAATAATTATAGTTACTAGTTAATTCTTCCAAAAAAGTAACTGAGTTAGTAGCTGAGTTACAAGATTCTAAAAGTAATTAATTACTTGAAAAGTAACTATTGCGTTGCTTTAAAAAAAAATGTCTAACCCTCTGGGGTCCAGGGTATAATGGGCCATTTTTAACTACTTTTGATTTGACTTCTACATTTCATCTTTGAAAACTATTTACTTTGCCGTGTTTGGTATCATCCTTTTCAGCACAACCTCACGTGTCTGAATTTACAGTTATGTTTTCATTTTGACATACTGTATTAACACAATTGATCTAAAATCAGACAAAAAACATAAAATCAGAGTAGAAAAAGTTATATTTTTACTGTAACAACCACAAACATGTTTAATAAATCATATTTCATAACTTTAAATGCAAATATAAATGGTAAATTTTAAAATCATATGCACAAGTTTTGCAAACAACAAAGTTATTTGCAGCCATTTACCTTTTACCCTTTTTTAAATAACCACTTTAAACTATTTACAGAACCATCAGATGTTCTGCATTCAATAAGATGCCACACAAATTATTTGTGCCACTCCAAAAATCACAGCCTGATACCTGCAGGCCTGACAGCAGCAGGTGTATCACTCCTCCTGTTTCTACCTGGAGACAGCAGTTACCTCATTGTTCTGACACACAACACAAAACTATCCACAACACTAAACACTAACTACACAAGACAACACATTAACTACACACTCCAAACACACTAAACGTCACAAATCTCTCATATCTCAAAACTCGCTCTCTCTCTTTTTCTGCTGTCTCTCTTTCTCTCTCACAGTCACTCCTAAAACTTCCCCCTCTTCCAAAACAACCAAATGTCATGTCGCCATATCATTTTTGATTGGTCGACATGGTGCATTTTTCCACCAACACCAATGGGCTGTTTTTTGATTTGTTTTGTTTTTTGGGGGTCATAAGCAGAGAGTGCTTGCTAGCGCTGTCCTTAGACAGTAAACGTGACAAAACTATTGAGGAAAAAACGCCGCGTATCTATTGTTTATCATGACTCTGGTTTTACGTGTCCTATCAACACAATTTAAAAACTGGTATCCATCACCTTGTTGCTTTGTCATGTTGAAGTGATCGTGTGATTGGCTTACCACGACTACTTTAGTCTTCCTCAGTCAAACAGCAGCATTCATACGATTGTTTTGCTCCCTTGGCTCCAGGTGTTGTGCCAAAAAGTTGTTGCCGCCGGCGGGAGAGCGCGCAGCTGCTTAAAGCTGTAGCGCCCAGATTACTTATGTAGACAGCTACTTCCGTGCAACTGATATAAGGCTGAACACAGCTGTTTTTTGAAAAATGGTAACGCAACCGCACCGCATTTTCTTGTTAGTAATGGTAACAGCGTTGTAACGATAGAATTAGTAATTAGTTACATTACTCGTTACTGAAAAAAGTTACATCGCTAGTAACAACGTTACTTGTATTGCCGTTATTTCCATCACTGATCGCCATTTGGTTACCAACTGCTCTCTAGGCCGATGTGCTACACATGTAAAGCTAGGGAGGAGAGGCAATGTGTGATTTTGCGAAAAATGAAGTTCAACCAGAACAGGCTTGAAGACATTTAAACCAAGACGTAGCTCAGTCATTCCTCCACTCAGGTCTCGTGCTCATAACACCAAATCTGGGGTTGGCTACAAATAAAGGCTGAAAATGACAAACTACTTTAAACTTAAAAGTGCCGTACTCTGCTAAAAAAAGAAGCCAAGCTGCTTTGAGGCACCTGCTTTTCATTTTCTTTGCGGCTTCTTCATATTTACTTTAACGTAATAAACAACAGTTTGATGAATTCATAATACTGTGAACGGGCTTTGTTTGTAGCTCTGAAACTGTTACTGTTTATGGTCTTTAACTGAATCCCTTTTTCTTTGACCTTCCAATCTCTAAACCCTCTTCTTCCCCTGCAGGTGATGTGGAAAGCACATGTTTTGCCTATGACATAAAAGTCACGAGCAGCTGCTGCTTCTAGCTGGGTGTTCAATGTTTTGGATGATGTGGTGCTGAGGCCCAGACTGACAAAGCTTAAATTCCTGGAGCAGCCACTCAAGGTGGTATCAGCGATTGCTTGAAACACAACATACCAGGAAGTGAAATGCTTGACTGTTGTTTGCTATATCCTGAGTAGATTTACATACCAGTAAATAATTACAGGACACTGAAGGCAAATAATGTGTTTACACAAAAGCACACTCATGGTGCTATATCATTTTCAAGAATCAGCCATGTCCGTGGGTTGTACACATCATATGAGCTCATCTGACTTTGTCAAGTCCTTGCTCAGTATTAAATAAGACATTATGCATCCTCCCCCAGTCTCATGGGATAGCAGGAGAGTGGACCAAGGGCTGACTAACTCACTAACACCCTTATCATGCAAAGGTAATAGTGGTGTAGCTGCACAGTGGAAGCGACATCAGAGTGCTCATACTCTATGTATACAGCTGGTACCCCTTGCCATGTACACTCATCTGAAAATTAAACCTCCATTTGAAGAGTGAAAATGAATTTCAGTGCTGCCCTGCAAGTGAGTCAGCACAAATCAAGCTAGCCATGCATGCTGCGAATGTTCATAACCCAAGAAGATCCCCAGTCTGAGGTCAAGTGGATGCACTAACACGGCTCATACTGACAAGCTTGTGCCTGACATTTCCCAACAAATGAACAGGAAACCTTCGAGACTCTATTCAAATATGCTTATATTTACAATGAGAAGAAAAAATGTTTTTTATGTGCGTATGTGACAAAATGCTAGATTTCATTTTGTGATGTTGTTCATTCAAACGCAGTCAAAATGCTCTAGTACTAAACTTACCTGTGTGTTTTATTTGTGTGGTTGCAAGTGAGTAAGCAGATAATTGGTGCTCTATGGCCTGACTAGTTGGACCTGATTCAGATGCAAACACTTTCTATACATCAGGACATTTAGCAACATTTATAGTTAAAAGAGTAGATTTTGCATTTTTCTTCATTTTCTGTTGCAGTGGTGGATGCTCATATGAAGCATGGCCGAGCCAAAGGCTGAGGCTTCAGACGGCTCTCAAAGCTTCATTTCTGACACTTTATTCCCTTCTCAGTGTATCACACGTGAGTATGAGTGAGTATCTCCATCACGGTCATCTTGTGCCCTGGCTATTAGCTTAAAAGTGAGGACCTACAATGACTTGCTTCAGACAGTGGATTAACTGTGGATCTGTATAAAGTGATGGTATAAGATAAATAAGGATTTTTTTGTGTGCTGTGATTCATGGAAAGTCACTCTAGTAGAGTCCAAGAATGAGAAAAATGGAGTCCAAAATGAGCACAATAATTCCTCTTTAACCTTCCATGAATACACGAAAAGGATTCCTCATAAAAATGCTTTGCCATCCTTGCAGAAAATAAATAAATAAATAAAAGTCTGGATCATTTCAAGTGCCTGGACTAAATTTATAGCACCAGCCCGCTCAAGAATAGCAAAGCAAAGCTGTGCGTGAAGCAGCATCTGTTTGTGCTCGTGTTCGATAAACAAGTGGGACAACTTGATTAGGTCTAGTTTATTGTGAAGACATGGGCCTAATGAGGAATATTGGTTTCAGTGTGCTAAACAGAAACAATGGCATCATAAAATGAGAGCAAGGCCTTATATACAAGGAAAGATCATTTGGTAAAGATCACACTGAATTATACGTTTAGCATACTACATTAGCATTTATCATCGTAGCGCTCAACTTTGCGAGCACTTTGTGTCACTTTGAAAACAGATAAAATCCAAACAGATTTCGAAGTACACGTATTCAGGTCAAGTCATCATGCTTTGAACTGTATGTAGGTTATGGATTTATCAGGAAATGTGTAAAGTAGCTCTGACCTTGCTGCGCTGTTTTCGAGCCCAGCTGGGGACGCGAGTACATGAGCGGCTGAGACTCCCGGAGAACGAATGAGATCCAGTTGCAGTGCCTTGTCCTCCATCGCTCCGTTTCACATAATATTTCTGTCTTCCACACCTGAGAATTTACATTCTCATTGCAGCCTCTTTCCCATCTCCTCATTTCAAATGATCCCTTTCACTTAGTCACTCTCTCACACTCTCCCGTATTTGTTCTGGCTGCTTAGCTGTCATCATTTTGTCATCTGCATATTTGACCCTATGCTGGAAAGAAATCAGAGCAGGCAAAAAAAAATTATAAAATAAAAGCAGAGCAGCAGTGGAGGCAGATTGGCTCGAGTCCAAGCTGTGATGCATAGGCTGTTTGGGGTGAATCAAGTGTCAGACCTCACAAAGGTCATAAAATGGAAAGATGGATGCAGTGCTGACTTTCAGCACAGTGCTCAGTTATGACCAGAGGGGAAATACGCGGTTGCGTGTACAGTATGTGTACATGTCAGTTAGAGCATGTGTGCTTAAGTGCAAGTATGTCAATATGTTTGTCTTTTCCTCTACGCTCGTTTAACGGTTCATCAGGGAGCAACGGTCTTTAACTGTTAGAACGGCAAATATATTGGAGACGACAGGCGCACGAACACACGCTGAAACACACCTACACACACGCACTACACGAAGGCCGTGCACACTGTAGAGCTTCCCTACATGGGTTGATGTTGGCCTGTAGTTCAAAAACAATAATAAAAGCCTCGGGATGAGTTGCCAGGGGGGCAGCTGGAGCCGCAGCAGGTTGAGCATGCCTAATGAAAACTTAATGCTCATTGGCAGGGATTGCCACTGCGCTCCTCTCCAAGGATTTAAGATCAGGCCAACATCAAGCCAATGTCAAGATCTGTGGAGCCCAAAGTCAAAAGCCTGGCGTGGTATCTCTGCATTTCTAGGTACATGGACGGAGAGGAAGAGCGTGAGAGAGAGGGGGAAAAGCAAACAAGATCTAAACTGGCACGGGATAGTTGCCCTCCTTCCTGACCAACAAAATTCCTTTCAGGGGCTTATTCTGCACGCAGTGCCTTATCCCCACAAAAGCTATAAAATCCAGAGATTGGCACATGGATCTGGAATTTCAAGTGAGAGGAAAATTACTCTCTCCTCAGGAATTAGGTGCAACAGTGTAGCGAGATAGGGAGGTTGGAAACATACTGTCTAGAGACACAGCTAGAATGGAAGAGCTGGGGAAGGGAGATGGCAGCCTGTTGAATCTCGGTGGGAAGCACGCTCTCTGGTTTCCCGTAGCCTAAGTAGGAGAATGGTGGACGTATGTGGTGTGATCCCGTCTGGATAAGTCCTGCAGGCAGTAATTCAAACCACAGTGTGAGACGCAAGATATGAAGTACTTTTGTTATATTTGAGACGTTAGAGTCATAATCTCCCGATGGAACGAGCTCCTTCTGATCTCCACAACTGTAACAAGATGCAAAGAGGGAAGGAGAAGGGGACTAGGGAATAGAGAAGGAGAGAAAAATGAAGCACTGTCAAAGTCTCAGGAATTCCTTGTGCTTTCCAATATCCTCTCCTTTTCTTCTTCCCTGTTCTCACATGCTGACAGAAAGTCACGATAATAGTTGATTATTACAGTATGTCTGCCTGGATTTTTAGCCAGATCAGTGAAAACTTGCTCTCGGATGGCAATATTGTGCTGATATACAATGTTATACTTAAAAAGCATATAGTTAGGTGATCCTAAATCCTTTGTTATGCTGCAATAGGTCTAGGCTCCTGGCAGATTCCCATGATGCCCTGAATGTTTCTTCTTCACTCCATGTGTTTCCACACTCTCCTACACAGCGTCTCCCTGAGCCTACATCTGCTGGAGATTTCTTCCTGTTACAAGAGAGTTTTTCCTTTCCACTGTCGCCAAGTGCTTGCTCATAGGGGGCAATTTAATTGTGTGGTTTTCTTTGTATTATTGTAGGGTCTTCAAAATATAAAGGGCCTTGAGGCAACTGTTGTTGTGATTTGGTGCTATATAAATGAAACTGAATCACTACAATAGTTGTATGAACGTTTAGATTTTCTATTGCTAACAATATTATTTAAAACATAGATTTACTGAAACACCTTCCATGCACATGCATTTAGCTTACCCTTTGTTGTGCAGTCATGTCTGCAGCTGTAGTCTGCAGAACTGCAGTTACCAAACCGGCACAGCTCAATAAAGTGAAGGACGACAGATTAAGATGGCAAGATATTAAGTATTAGAAAAGTGTGTGCATGTGTGCATTGTTGGATGTAATCGTACACTCCACTGAACAATCTGACTGCTTTGAGGAATGACAGGGATGAGCACTTCCACAGATGTATTCCAAGAATGAGGCTTCTACCAGCTGTGCAGAGCGCCGTCCAAAAAAAATCAGGATGATGCCGATAATACATTTTCCGAGTGTCATTAAGGATTCTGTGTCTTTTCTCTGCTACTCCAAGAGGTCTGTAAGAGGCTGAGCCAACTAAGTCTGTGGCCGTATCTAATGAGTTGGCTCTTTCTCTCTTTCCCTCACCACTTGAGTAATCTTCCTGGGCGATGGGTGAGACTCGCAGAGAAAATGGACTATGTGTCTTTTAGGCCTGATCCTACAGCACAGCATTAGAAATCTGCTCAGACCACAGCAAAAGCTCATAGAATTATATTCACACTGTATTGTAGTGAAGAAACACAACTTTTTATTTGTTTTTTATTGGCAGTGGGTATCTGCTACTAGGCTCAACACAAACACCAAAAACACAGTTTTTGGTTTTTTTTCCAGTGATAGACTTTGTGAAGTCCTGCTTTGAGGTCTCAACTTTAGCTTTATTGCTGTCGTTATAATGATTTGGTTGGAGCCTGAAGTGACAATATTTGGATGAGATGGTGGCGCGCTAATCAGCTAAAGTTAGCAAACTTGGTTAGCAAGCAGCATCCAAATTTCACTCGCCAAAAAGTGGGTGCAGATTTCTTGGATGAGCTGCTAGTACAATTAACCACGAAGCGAGCCAATTTATCCATCCTCATAAAAGCATTTCAGTAAGGCGAGATCATTTGAAAGAACTGAATTTAATTTGTTGAAGTACAGAATTTCAGTAATAAATTATTTGGCAGTTAGAATCTGCTTGCCCTCCCTAGTAGAGCTGAGCCCAGCTATAGAGAGGAAGCCGGTGGTGGCAGAGATCAAGCAGAAGTTGGGCAAGGAAATGACACAGTGAAGAAGAAAGAACCGAGTCTGACACAATGAGAAAGAGGAAGTGATGTAAAGAGTCGACTAGCAGCATGAAAACCCAGAAATGATTGAATACAGATCTTCCTCACTCAGTTACTGAGCCTCATTAAAGAAGAGAACAAGATCAGTTTGATTGTCTTGAATTAGCTGAGCTGACACACAGTCACATCCAGCTGTTGGTCAAGTGGCCAAGCCCATAACTATGTAATATTTAACCCACAATAAAGAGTAAAAACATATTTAAATCTGCTCTGAACTTGTGCATGTTGACATGGGAGTGTATGGCTATTGCCTTTCCATCATCTGGATCGAGTTTTAGTAAAAAGTTTTGCCATCCAACTCTTTTTTCCTTTTTTCCTATATTAACTTTAAAGAATGATTTATCAATCCGTCTATTTTCTTCAACTTTTTCAGTTAAGGTTGGCAAGAGGGGCTGGAGCCAAACCCAGCTGCTATCCGGTCGTTAAGTGATGACGTGACGAATCCTACTTCTGGGCCTAAAGTAGTCTGCGTTTAATATGGCTTTTGTGTTGTTAACATGTTTAATGTTTTGTATTTTCTTCTATTTTATCTCAAAAAGCTCCTAAAACAGTCAGTGATCACTGTTGACCTCCCTCTGCTTTTCTTACCGCTAATCATTTATTTAAGCTCAGTTTTTAAAACCTTAGGATGTAACTACAGCCCAGCCCATGCAGCAGTATATGAATGACTAACCTCGTATTGTGGATGGATTATCTCAGTTGTTCTCCTGACTGAAGTTTGGTCCTTTTACAGCATCCTGCCATGCGATTACATTTGTTTCTGACCACCGAGAACACTCACGTTAACTTTTATCGAGTGGGAAAAAAGTTAGCTTGTTTATATTATGCTAACATAGCTGTGTCGCTAGCGGTCACGTAGCACATCATTATATACCAGCTAGCCCAACTTCAGTAACCCTACAAACATCACTGCTGTTTAGTTTTCTGTCTTCATTTATGTTGGAAGTGATAACAAAGCTGTACGTTTTAATTTGTTTCCAAAACCCTGCAGTCAGGACATGCTATATTGTATTTAGATCGAGCTAACTTCCTGCTAACTTCTAACTCCGTTAAATGTCATAAATTCCGTTTTCATGGATGCCTGGATGTTAAACTCAACTGTTACACCTGGTAGAGCAGAACGCTGATCATTTTATTAAAGATTAAAGACTTTAGACAGTTTCTCAACTCTCAGTAATGCCATAGTGATCGTTTGATATATGGACCTGCAGCGGAGTTTAGGCCCAGACACGGCTAGTGACGTCAGACTTAACGGCCGGATAGGAGGGGCACACCCTGGATAGGTGTCCAGTGTGTCGCAGGGCTAACACAGAGAGGCAGATCACCATTCACATGCACACCTACGGGCAGTTTATTATAACCCGGCTAACTGTGTCTGTGGGAGGGAGCCAGAGTCCCCAGAGAGAATCTACACAGACACAGGGAGAACATGCAAACTTCCCACAGAAATAAAATGAAACCAAAGTTATGCACAATCATTATGAAGCTGTACACGGATGAATAATTATTATCAAGATATATATTTTTTTATTCTGGAGCACTTTAATAGGCAGAGTTCTCCCCAGTGTGCTCAAATTACCGTACAACTTTCACCTTTCACTTGAAAGGGACTCGAAAAATGTTGAATTACTCTAATTGAACTTATAATTATGCTATTTTTTTTTCACCAAACAAAGATGGTTTAATGACACGTTTCATGATGTCAAGGAGATATCAAGAAGCGTGGATGACGAAAGGGGACGTGGCCATCCTTTAAATACTTAACTCATGAAAGGATGAAATCATTTGCTTCCTGGTTTGTAAGATTATTATATACAGAGTTTGTGATAGAAGGCAGACACACACAGACAGTCTGACACAACATGTGCACTGTCGTATTTTGAACTGTAGATATGATGCCAGACATGCTGACACATTATCATACACATAGTCCCCGCCGCAGGAAGGTTTTGCATAAGGAATGCAATATAACAATAGGCAATAAAGGCTTGTGGGGAAATCTTTATTTATCTTGCTCTGACATTTACTTCAGACGGGGGAGTTCTACCAATATTATTCTTTCTCAGACACAAACACGTACACATATACAAAGGGGAGAATTTCATATTTTCAGGCTGAACAAAGTCATCTATCTTCCCTGTGTGATGCCCCAGCTTTCTTACAGTTTCAAGGTCTGAGTCACATTGAGAATCCCGTGCAGACAGGGCAACACCTTGCACATAACATGACAGGATAGGAGAATAGCCATTTTGTCCTTGTCAAACAGATCAGAACACACACAGGCAAAAGAATGCACGCAGCAACTGGATTCAAATGGAGAATATCTTTTAAGTAAACACGTAAACAGACAGCACACAGCAATACTTAATAAAGTGACACAGCATTAGAGGTGACAGGAAGCTTCCTGTGCAGGCCACGGCCAGGTATAAATCAAGACTGACGTGTGAGTCACACCTTACTCGTGCTGTGTGATTGTAGCTTGCATTAAATAGAGACGCCATAGCACAGATCAGCGTGCGGCAATCTGGACAGGATAGGATAACCTCAGTGTGGAGCAGAAGGAACTTTACCTGGAAAAATATCTATATATATGAATGATGTTGGAGATGGGATTGGATGCTTTACTTGGTTTTACCTGTATAGAAAAAGAAGCACAGGCTGAAAGATGGAGGTTAACATTAATGGTAACCTCAATGTTATTAATAACTTTTCTGTCGGTGCGCTCTGTGATGTGATTGAATCTGGTTCGGTGTTTTAAAGCCATTTTGGACTTCATGTTGACCTTTTCACCACAGTTTTTATAAGTTTTGTATAAGAACTTTTCCTCGGGGGGTTTACGAGTAAGCAACAGTGTGCAGGTTTCTCTGACTTTAGTATGACTGGAGTGGGGGAGTTTGTTTAATAGATCCAGACCCCTCTGCCTGCTTTTCCAGTGTTTTGATCACCACGGTCTTCATCATGCAAATCAACTTGTACAATTACAGTAAATGCTTGGTAGCTTGAAATACATTTGTTACAATTTTAATCAAACCATCCAGACATTTTTTTTCTCCAGACCCCAAATTAACTGTTTTAAAAACAAACCCGCACTACTAAAATATGTTTGTCTTCACTTTTCATGAGCCGGGAGGTTGGAATTAAAATAAAATAGCTCATAACTGTCAATACCATTTTTCCTTGATATAAATGTTCCTCTGTGGCTTCTAGAAACCTCTGAACGAAATCCAAGAAGAGAAATGCCTGTTTGTGCTTGCTTGACTGTTTTTAATGTGTTAGTTGAACAGGAACCAAACAGGTGACAAAGTACTGAAAGACGAAAAATGGATCGTGTCCAGGCAGCTGCAATTATTTTAATGCTTGGAACACATGTTTGATCAATCGTATCATATGATACCCCCCTTTTCAGTGCTCAAACCATTTCTCTATCCCCGTTTTATAGCTCCCTGGTGTTTCACAGCGGCCAGTCAGCGAGAACATTCAGGTAATTCGGCTGATCTTTCAGAATCATGCTCATTTTTCTCTGGTTGTCTCCGGTGGCCTCCATTCTTCCTCATCTTTCTATCTTTGGGATATTTCAAGAATAATACCTAAGCATCTGTGCTGTTGTAGCTACATTTTTAGTCGTGCAGAGTACTTAAAGAAACAGTCAACAAGTGTGACTGTTATCCTTTTTTTATTAGAATATTGTCATTGTAGCTACCTCCGCTGAGACAACAAATGTGACTACTGAGTTTGTGTATTTCTCTTAGCCTGTGTTTACATTATGAAGAGTCAATTCAAACAGCTGTTTTCTACTATAACGGGATGGGAATTCAGGTTAAAGTATGGATGGTTTGATCAAATCTGGGGAATTGAAGAGAGTGCAAATGTGCCAGGCTCGCAAATCGCATGTATTTGCATGAATGTGAAAATATGGTCCGAAATATTATGAGGCTGTATCCAGACAATCTAATCTGCAGTCTTTTCTGACAGTTCTCCACTTTTTTCCCTTCAAAATATTCAATCAGTGACCTCTACGACCCGAGTAAAGCCTTTTTCTTTTTCAACTCTCATATGCTCTCATCTAAAAGCTTGGGCGTTACCCTTCTTCTATGCCACTTTCTTTTTTCTCTCTTCATGGCTCATTCACATATCCTCCTATCCATTTTAACCAGTCCGTCTGTGCCTGTGTATAAGAGGGTAGAAACCTACATGACCAAACTGAGCTCTGTATGTTTGACAGACAGTGGGAGCTCTTGGCTCCCGCTGTCTATCTTAATGAAAATGAAAGAAAATGTTTAAGCTTGGGAAAAGGAAGCAGTGCTACTTATACATTATCTTTGGACACTGGCTGCTTTTACGCTCGGTTTCAATCCGATCCCTGTACGTTAACCCTTTAACACCTACCGTAGAACCAAGGCTGCCAGAGCTTATCTTTACATTTTACATGCTGTAGTGCCATTTTTGGGAGTATTTTAAATTGCTATACATGAATACAATACAATACAATACAACTTTATTTGTATAGCACATTTAAAACCAGCGGTACACCAAAGTGCTTTACAGTAATGCAATAATTTAGAGAAAGAAACATTAACATGGAATAAATACACCAACAGGTGGAGAGCACTAATTAGCTGCAGCACAGTGAAAATATGTAAAAGAAAATACAAACACAACTCGACTAAGAGATTATTCAACAATAAAATAGAATAAAATGATTAAAACTACATAAAAGAACATTTGCAGGATACAGGCACTTACTAGGGAAGGCTAGATTGAATAAATGGGTTTTCAACCGTGATTTAAAAGATTGAACCGATTCAGATGCACGAATAGCAGTAGGAAGATTATTCCAGAGTTTGGGTGCAGCTATGGCAAAAGCACGATCACCTCTGGTCTTCAACCGTGACCTAGGTTGCACTAAGAGCAGTTGGCCCGTTGATCTTAGTGCTCTCCTACGAGTGTACAAGCTGAGAAGTTCAACAAGATAGCTGGGGGCAATGTTATTTATAATTTTATAGGTAAGCAATAGAATTACAGCAATAGAAATACAACCATTATATCCCAAATGTTAATAACATGTATGCATTAAGTCCATAGTAACTAGATAAACTGCAAAAAAGTGCAATACACTACAAAAATATTAAAAATCGTTTTTGTTTTTTTTACACATATTTGTAGTTAGAGAGAAATTTCAGAGGGATATCCCTCAAAATAGTTTCCCAGAACAGGAAATTTATTTTGAGTGTCCTCATATTTTTATTTTTGAGATACACCAATTTTTATATACTGCAGGAAAAACAAAAATAAATATTATAATGCAAATTTGCAAAAAAAACAACAAAACAGTATGTGCTTCAAAATAAACTATTTCCAACAGTGTAATTTGAGTTCTAAGCATCCCAGAAACTATACAGAAAAGCATAAACTCAAACATGAATTTTAAAAACACCAGCATATCTTTGTAAATGCCCTATAGGAAAAAACTACATTTTCCGTGAAAATGACATCATTACCGTGCAGGTAATGGCGGACATGCGACACTTTATGTGATTGCAATTCTAACCGGCTTTAAAAATAGTTACGCAAAACGGAGCGTGCCTGCTCCGACCGGTCAGAGAGGGTTAATAGTTTCAGAGAAGTGTTTTGTCTGTTTGTTAAGCCACTTAACGCTAACCTAAGTTCAATTCGATTAGCATTAGCAAAAGCATTAGCAGCCTGTGTTGCAAAAATGTAATTTCCTATTTGTTTGGTAAATCTGCAAAACAAAAATATCAAATATAACCAGATAAGCTTTAAAGGGCATTATTTTTTGGCACCAACAAGATGATCCCCAAAGAGCAATTCCCAAGTTAGCCCAAAAGTGTCACTAACAGCAGCTAATGGCAGCAAAAAAAGCAACAGAAAGAATCATATACACAACAACTCACTTCATCAACTCTTATATGACTCCTTTCACAAGGATTTAAAGCTGCCTCTAGACTGAAATAGATGCTATCTTACTACACGCTCATTGACACTGCTGTCTTATTAACAGCTGAGTTAAGCAGCGGACTGACAGCCTCCACTCAGATGAGTGATGGCTTAAGTTGTTTGTCCTACAGCAGCTACCATGGGTAAGATTATGCACTGGAAGTGGGAGGAGTAAGAAAACATAATTCAGTTGACCGCATCTACTGATGAGATTTTATAAACTGTACCTTTAAGAAGTAGGAAAGAAGTCCAGTAAAGTCTCGACAATGAGAGACGCCCCTTCTTTTGATCAGTCTCTGGTTCACTAAAGCATCATCAGAAATGGTCTCAACTGAACGTTGGTCTCAAGAAATCATTCTTTAAAAAGGTAAACACAATAACAGGACAACAAATCCACATGAATTCAAATGTGATAATGAATGGAGGAAGGTGAGAGAGGTAAAACACTGAATGACTACAGCTCTCTAAAGCATGATGGAGCCTCTGTCATGAATTGGGACAACATTTTAGCCAGTGATGTTTGGAATGCTGTCAAAATTTATGGAATTACAAACGCAGAAAGATACAGTCAGGTTTCGATCCACCTCGCGGTACCATCTGGAAAGTGCATGATTAGCAACAATTACATTTTCCAGCATGATAATGATCCCACACACACTGCCAATGCAGTAAAAGCATACCTGGTTAGAAAAACACACAGTGGAGCACCATCATTCATTAGTTGGCTTCTCCAGAGCCCAGACTTCAACTTAACAGAAACAATGTGGGATCATCTTAACACAGAACAGAAGACAGCCAATATCTAAAAAAGAGCTTTGAACCTTAAAGAAGCCTGAAGAACTATTCCTACTTAATAGACTACTTAAAGAAATCACAAGAAAGCTTACCTAAGAGAGTTCAGGCTGTGCTGATAACCTGATATCATGTCAAAGCTTGTAATCGACACACCGGGGCACCTGCATGGAGACGCAAAGCGTGAAATGAACACAGTGGACCGACGTGTCTATTGCACATTTTGCCGTGATAGTGGGATGGTTTTGAAGACTCGAGTATCACAAATACACATCAAACTTATTGGTAATGTCACAAGAAAAACAATGGTGTGCTTGGTTTCAATGTAACTTTATTCTTTCATGAGTTATTTACAAGTTTCTCTTTGTTCACAGCCATTGACATGTCGAAGAGGTTAACACGTGAGGAGCGGATCGAAATTGTGTTGATATCTGGTGAACGCAGTAACCGGGTCATTGCAGCAGATTTCAATGCAAGACACCCTACGAGACCACCCATCTCCCATGCTACAGTTAGCAAACTGCTCGCTGAGTTTCGTGAAACTGGTTCAGTGTTGGATATGCAAAAATTTGGACGCAAGAAAACTGTCACTAACGAAGAAACATCAGTGGCTGTCCTAGCTTCATTCAGCAAGAGCCCACAGCGTAGCACTCGCCGCATGTCACTAGAGAGTGGCATCAGTCGAACATCCCTTCGGCGGATATTAGCTCCTCACAAATGGCACCCTTACAAACTCCAGCTACTGCAGCATCTCAACGAGGATGACCCAGATCGGCGCACAGAATTTGCAGAATGGGCAAAACAAAAATTGAAACAG
>NW_005187614.1:498806-511089 GCF_000239375.1 Pundamilia nyererei
ACCATGCAGGACAGACGAGCTCTACAGAGGGTTGTGCGATCAGCTGAGCGCACCATCCGCTCCGAGCTCCCTGACCTGCACTCAATCTACAGCAGGCGGTGCTGGACCAAGGCCAGGAAGATCGTGAAGGACCTCAGCCATCCCAAAAACAGACTGTTCTCTCTGCTGAGGTCAGGAAAGCGATTCCGCTCCCTGAAGACCAACACAGAGAGACTGAGGAGGAGCTTCTTCCCGCAGGCGATACGGTCTCTCAATCACACCACCACACAGTACTGACCCACACATACAGTTCTTACACACACACTGGACATTCTGGACTTTGTTTACACTAATTCGATTAGATGCCTGGTCATCTAATCGAATCACTTCATCACTAAATCACTTTAAGCATATTTGTACTTCACAAGACACTTACAAATGTGGATTGCACAACACTGGACATTATATTTCTTCATTTCCATTTAATACTTGTACAGCTGCTGTTATTGTGTATACGGTATATATATTTATATTTCTTCATACATTCTTATATATTTCTATACTGTGTATTTGTGTATTGTGTATTTTGTTGTACAGTTATTTCATTTTTAACTTTAATTTTTATATTTTATTTTATTCCTTCCTAGTTAAATTTACCCTTTTTAATTTTCATATTTATTTCCTATCTTATTCATAGCCGTTTTTTTTCTTTAGGTCACGAGCAGTTGTGTAAGCATTTCCCTGCATATCGTACTGTGTATGACTGTGTATGTGACAACTAAAATTTGAATTTGAATTTGATTTAGTGAAATAATGAACAAACTGCAACTATATTATGTATTTTAGATTAAACATTAACAATCCAATGAATCTTTGCACTCATCAGTAAAGAAGTTTCTTGTATTTAAATCATCAAGTTGAAATTATTAATTGGAGATTATGTGTCGGATTTCAGGAGCAGGACCACGCCTCCAAACACGCTCCTTCTCATTTGCGTGCCCCACCCTCCCTCCGTCCCCTTTTCAATTCTTTAACTTCTTCACTTCTATTTAGTGCATGGGGATCTGCCAGGCCCAGGAGCCATCGCCAGGCCCCTTCGAGGCCTTCCCCAAACCGCAGCTCAATTTATGTCAAGCATTCACCTTTACCTACTACTACTACTACTTACCTACTAAAATGCTGTCAAACCTAAAAGGAGGACGTGGGCCCAGCTAGTGAAATGAAACACATTTTCAAAGCTGCACTTATCAGTGTGTGGACAGACAAACCTAAAGACAACTCCATGGTGTGAAGTGCTCTAATGTAAATTAAGTAAAATGTAAATGCATAAATGTGTCGTTTGGCTTTTTGGTGTGATTTTAATTCATCCCTCAAAGACGTGATGATTTTGTTTTTCACTAACCAAAGTCAGACCTTTCTGTTCTCAGCTACTTAAATTAGATATACCAGTAGGGATTTTCCACGTTCTCTTAATTTTTCAAGGAGTGTATATGATTTATACATTATACATTAAAATACATTCATTTCTGTACATATCCAAAAGTCTGTTTTCTAACCGTGATTCCCCGTGTTTTGTTTTGTCTCAGTTTACTGTAATCCTCACAGAGAAGGAGATAAATCACTGCGAGGTCAGCGTTGGCCAGTCCAGCTGTTCAATAAATTGAACTTTTATCTATTATTATGTACAATGACAGGTATATTCAAAGGCTTGTTTAAAATGGAAAAAACAAATAAGAGTGCAGGAAGCAGTTGGAGAACACATAGGGCATAAACAGACAACCTGACCATGGGAAAGACTAAGACTGGACTATATATGCACAAGGGTTCAAGCAGTGGGCGAGGCGACAATCACCAAGAAGGAAAAGGAACCAAGGCAGGAGGGAAAACCAAAGCAAGGAAGCACGAGAAAACTAGAGCACTAAGCAACAGTGAGATATGAAGACTAACACTAAACCTGATGGAGGAAACCCAAAAAAACCAACAAATAACAGGACCATGCCAATGACTGTAATGTCCTGTACTGTAAAGTCTCTACTCTGCTGGCTATTTGAGGGCAGGGTCTGTTGAAATTTGATCAATTTCAACAGAAGCACACCGTTCATGCTGACCTCTGTGAGGATAGATCGTCTAATTTAGGGAGGGCAAGCATACTTAGCTGGGTTTCAGGTCCTCTGAAGGGCACCTGATTGTGGGCTGCTTTGAAGCTTCCAGTCCCTGAAATAGAAACACAGCTGCTGTTCCAAATTTAAGGAAAAAGGAAAAGGGAAGAAAAAACCCACAAGAGTACAGCAAATTGGTCCTGTAATCAAAGGATGCTGGATGCTTTCTTTTCTGTTTTGTCTTTTTTAAAAAAAAAAAAAAAAAAAAAAAAAAGTCTGCTCAATTAAAGGAACAAAGTTAATGGAATCAGTTTTGCCTGTGATACAAATCCCAATGGCCATGTGCTACATGAGGATCTGAAATAACAAAAGTGCAGCATGACAAACGCATAAATAAGGCCTTATTGAGACTGAAGGCTTTTCATTGATAACACACAAACTGTTTCGTGCAAAAACACATATTGTTACATTGTGTTTTTTTGTCACAGTCGAAATGTGAACGAAATCTCTAAAATGTCAGTTCCGCTTTTGCTCATTCAGTATCGATTGCTATGAACACTTGCGGTGGAAGTTGGAACCTGAGAAGTTTGAGAGTGACAGAGATTTGAATGAAAAAGAACTCTCGCTGCATCAGCGTACGGAGCTATTCATGGAAAACAGCGGAGCGGTCAGAACGAATGACGGAGGGGACGTGTGAAGAAAGAGGCGAACGGTGTTTGTGAGCACTTACGGCCCTGCCTGGATTAGCTGTGCTCAATTTGCATACTATAGATCTCTGAATCTTAGTTTAAGGACAATACAAAAAAAAATGTTTGTATGACTCTGTAGGACAGATATCAGAGGAGAGCTTTCCACCACGGTTTGATGTTTTGAATGTTTTGAATGCTTTGAAGCGTGCAGCAGCCTGGACGATTCAGAGAAAAGAGAAAGTGCGAGAAATGTAAAGAGCGAATGATGAGTTAGGAAGAGAGGTGACAGGTAAGCTAAAGCAAAGAACGCCGTCCTTGTGACCTCAGTGGAATCTATACACTCGGGTCTAGTCACACAGTCTCTGCAAACATCAGAGCTCAGGAATAAACACACACACGCAGGATTACTGTACATCCGCATTGCCGTATGGATTTGCGAAAGGCGTTATGTAAATTGTTGTTGTGTCAACAGAGTTCTGTGTGTGTGTGTGTGTGTGTGTGTGTGTGTGTGTGTGTGTGTGCGCGCGCACACAGCAGCCTGCCTCAGCACTTTGGGTTTCACACCGATGTCGATAATACTCTTTCATCGATAAAACTAATCTGATTTCTCCCATTGCACAAATGAAGTTTGCATTGTATTCCTCCTTGTTGTGCTTTGTGGTATTGATGCTATTATACACAACTGCGAGATGGCACCAGCGCTAGTGTTTATCGCTTGTTTCTTTTCTAAATTTGGTTTTCTTGAATTTCTATTGCTAAACACTCTCTGGCTTGAGGCGAGTGCTTTTGATAAACGTGTAAGTAGGTGTTTGAATACAAACAGCTAGTGCACGCTAACAAAACCAGTGCTGTCTTTAATGGACGGGGTGTTGTCCAAAAAAACAATCAATTTTAAAGCAGCGCAGCTGATGATTAGACATAAAAATAAAAAAGTTATAAATATAGACTACTACATTAAAGAGATCAGTGGATACAACACATTTGCCTTCCTCTTGGTATCTTGACACCCAATAAAGTTAAAGTACAGCGTTCCCTCGCTATAACACGGTTCATCTTTCGCGGCCTCGCTGTTTCGCAGATTTGTTTTGTGCAAATATAATGGGGTTTTGGGTTGTTTTTTTTAAACAGCGCATTGTGTTCTGCATCCTGATTGGCTTTAGATCATTGTCAATTGATCTCGTGCCGTGTCAGAATGCGTTCAGCTTGTCAAATTTACATAAATCTTCAAACTCTAGCAGTGTGTCTCTGAAGTGCTGTACTGTATGTTTGTAAGATGTTTGTGTAACAAACACAACAATGTCAACGAAACGTTTTGCACCGTCAAAGGCACCTGCAGTAGCACCCAAAAGGCAGAGGAAGATGCTAACCATCGCACAAAAAGTTGGACTTGGACATGCTAAAGGAAGGTAGAAGTTACTGTATTTTTCGGATTATAAGGCGCATTAAGCAAAACAAAACAGTCAAATAAGTCAACCTTTAATCAACTCATCTCTTCTTGCTTCCTCTACTTCCGTACAATTGATTCATTAATGTTGAATTCTCTGGCAGCTGCTCTGTTCCCATTTTCTGGACCTGAAAACAGGGTTTGATCTTTGGTTTCATTCTATACTGGACTTATTTTTCTATGAAGGTTTGAACTTTGAGAGTCTTTAAACAATAGAGAAAAGTGTGAAAATATTGATGCCTGTCTGAGAAAAGTATATAACATGTGTAGTGAGGGGTTTTACAGCCTTAAAACCTCTATAGTAATTGTAAAAAATAAAGTTGGCGGCTACTTCGCGGATTCACCTGTTTATATCTAAAGCGTAACTCTGCAATAAACGAGGGAACACACAGCTAAATTAGTATAATTTTTTACTTGCATTAGTAGATGCAAATAAAAATTAAACAAGACAGTATGAAGACATAATAGTAGCTAAAATTTAGTATAGAGCTGTTCACTAATACCTGTGTGGGGGTTGGATTGGTGATCCCTTGGCATTCCTAACTGGGCTTTGGCATGACTCTGATCACCAAAGTTCTCCTAATGGCAACCAAACACCTTGCATGCTATTTCTGTCCCTGTGTGTGTGTGTGTGTGTGTGTGTGTGTGTGTGTGTGTGTGTGTGTGTGTGTGTGGACAGGTGAATGAGAAACACATTTTAAAGTGCATTCTGAATCTCTTAAGGTTCAAAGGTGTAATATAACTGCGTAGCATTTACCATTTAGAGCTGTTTTCAACATATTCCATGTAACAGTAACTTCGGCCTCTGGAAAAGGTCAAGATGTTCATTTATACTTGGGTGACTTGTGCCTTTCAAGCCACGGATCCAGAGCGAGTGTGACTGTGTGAGGCATTTGTCAGCACCTCTAATGTCTACTGCTACTGTGCTGTCTCCCTCTGCCTTCTTTTTTAACTTGAAATTAGTTTCAATAAAAGGGACACACACTAATAAAAATTGTTGTCTTATACAGCTTTATAGCAAAAAAAAAAGGCAGTTCACAGCAACCTGTATTCATAAGCCTGAATTTGACAGCTACTGCTGGTTGGATAAAACTGAAAATCCGGATGTACTATAAAAGCAAAATAATGAATTTTTAACTTTTGTTCTTGCACATGTGTCTATAAGTCTTGGCTGGCCTGTTTCAAAGGCCTGAACATCAACTCAACAGTTGTATAAATTCCAAGTAAAGGATACGCGTCCACACTGCCTAGCTTTCCACCGTGTCTACTGGCCACACATAAAAATGCAACTCGCCTTTACAGCTCCATCACTTTGAGATGTTCTTTGAGACCCGACTCAAAGAACATAGGCTATTGTGCTGTAATTGCATGTCTCTTTTCAGTTCAGTGACTTTCTGAAGCTTCTGTTCCCCATCTGTATCTCCATATAATGGTGTGTGGATTCACAAATCAAAATAATGATCCAAATTATGTTCTTTGAAAACAGAAATAGTCTCGTAGCTAACAGATACACGGGCTTCTCTTTACTGTCGTTAACGACTTAGGCTGCTCGGTCTCCTGCCTCAGCTGAGACGGTATTAAATTTGTGTTACATCCTGTCTGCTACCTTGTTAACTCACAGGTGCTACAGACATGCACCTGCCTGTTTGGTTTGGCAGCTACAACTCAGTGGGTCAAAATTTACCAAGATCTACTGAAATCTGCAAATGGCCAGATTTGGCACATGGACCTTGATCTTGACACACGTGGGCCATACACTATATAGACAAACACTCAGATCTGTGGTAATTGTAGCTGATATTAGAAAATAGTGTTTTTTATTTTGTTGCAATCATTCCTGTTTAAAAAGAGAGAAATTCCCTCATGTTTTCTGTTACAGGAGAAAAAGTCAGGGTCTTAAATAACCTCACTAGATAAAAATCATTTAGTTGTAAAATCTGGATTAAAGAGGTTTTGTTAGCTTCTATTTCTGCTGAAATCCATTCGCAAACCCCTGTGTTCTAATACTTTTAATTTCTGTAATTATTAGTTGTGTAAGTTCCTGCTGTGAGCCCTTTTCCTTCTTCCTTTGAGCCACTCTCAGGTGCACATGCACAGAAAAGGCTAACAGTCTTCAACGAGATGGCACCCAGTTTAACGTGACTGTTTATTACGCCTTTGTTGCAGAACTGCAGTGGGAGATGGCAACCTCATGTAGTTTCCTAGCAGACAACTTATAAGATCACATTAACATGTGAGGACGGAAGTAATAATTAATACCCTGCATTTGATTTTAAGTAGTTTGCGTTTGCTGTAACGCAAACTAGTTAAAATGAAAGGAAGACTTTATAATCAGAGCTCAGCATCAAGCCAGTCAAACCGCTGAGATATTAATCTGGTCAGTTATGTAGCGAGGAGGTTGTTAATCAGTTTCAGCTGCATTAGTGTTAATTAAATTAACTTCAGATGCACTAAAAGGGCGACAATGAGACAACTTCCAAAAACAGGAATGGTCTTCTTTCACTAGTTTTGCATGGTTGCAGGTTGTAGAGGTAGTCCAACACCTCCAGGATGGCATGTCAATGTGTGCCATTGCCAGAATGTATGTTGCACACTCTCAAGATCATGGAGGAGATCCGAGGAGACAGGAAGATAGTCTAGGTGAGCTGGACAGGACTGTAAAAAGTCCCTAACCAATCAGTAGGCCAGTATCTGTTCCTTGGTGCAAGGAGGAACAGGATGAACACTGCCAGAGCTACAAAATAACCTCCAGCAGGTGCAGTGGATCCTTGGTTACTCCTGGTGCACGACAATGCCTGGCCTTGTGTGGAAAGAGTATGCAGGCAGTTACCGGAGGATAAAGGAATTGATACCATTGACTGGCCCCCACACTCGCCTGACATAAATCCCATAGAACAGCTCTGGCACATTATGTTTCGGTCCATAACCACCAGATTACACATCAGACTGTCCAGGAGCTCATTGATGACTTGGTTCAGATGTGGGAGGAGATCCTCTAGAACACTGTCTGTCATCGCATTAGATGCCCTGACATTATCAGGTATGCATACAAACAGTCGGGGCCATACAAATTACTGAGCATCATTTTGAGTTACTCCAGTGAAATTTCAGCAAAAAGGACTATCACTGCATCACTTTTCAATTTGACTTTCCGAATATCATTGAATTCAGCCCTCTGTAGTTTGAGATCCATTGAAATCTGATGTGTTTTCCAAGTGTTTCCTTCATTTTTTTTGAGCAGTGCATAAGATAATCTCTCATCTTTACTATTTAAAACCATGTTATTTCATATATTCAGTTGAAGAACATTCAGTTACAATGAGGAGGTGGTACACTGAACAGCTGATTTGTATGCCACCGCTTAAACCAAAACGGCCCAAACACATTCGAGCCAAAGCACGATTTTTCCTTGGGAACTTGCTGCAACCCTCTGTGGACATATCTACACGATCACATTAAAACCTAAACTGGAGAGTGTTATTGTCCCTTGGCCTACATCTGAGAAAGCTCAGCTGTTGGTTGCACATTCACTTTAAGTGTGAGCTGCCCCTCCAGACACTGGCAGAGCTTCATGAAAGCCTGAAGCGCTTGGAGACTCTTCAAGGAGATCTGGCCAAACCACAGGCTCAGCTTCCTTTCATCCATGAGTTTCCCAGCCATAATAAATTTAAAGTCCTTAAAGTCCAGGAAAAACCTATATGCATAATGTCTGGTTATCTGGAATATAGATTATAATATAATTATTACATTGGCAACATTTCCTTCACAGTTGCTGAGAACAGGCACCTTCCGTTGCAACATTACTTACTGAAAGCAAATTAAAATGCCTGTCATACTTTGTGCTGCTGACCATTATAATTGTACAGGGACGCAGGGGAGGAGATTACTCATTGGCTCTTTGATAAAAAGAGAGATGTGGCTCAGGCCAGTAGCAAGAATTTGTTGTATAAACATAACATCATTTCACCTTCATGATAATCAGGGACAAGATTTTGAAGGACTTTTTTCCCACTCTGAAGTGAAGTAATGACATCTGTGTGGGCACGCAGGCATCAAAACAGATGGGGGGGAGAGTATCATTCTCATCATGATTTCAGTCCTGCGGCTTTCGTCCCCGCAGGAACAGGACTTATGAGGTGTTGATTGAGGTGTCTGTGTGGCTCAAGCAGGCGCTGACTGACAGCTACTTCATACTAGGTAACGCAAGAAGTTCAAGAACAGTCTCATCCTCTCCTCTTCCAGACGAAGATCACAGGTTGTATACTATGTCACTCACTCGCTCTTTCTCTTTTTGTTTTAGAGAGTTGGTAAATAACAGAAAGATACTGGGCAGCCAGGAATAGAATAAGATAACTGTCCGTTGGCGCTGACGCTGTGGAGGTTCAACGCAACGACAACCAAAACATATTCCCTCAGTTGGTGTTGTGATGGACAGAGATCAGTTTTTTTAAATTACCTAATGAAAAATGTGTAAAATCATGGGTGGAGGCTTTGGCTGGGGTACGGTGGCCCTAAGAGATGGTAAATGGCCTGTATTTGTATAGTGCTTTACTAGTCCCTAAGGACCCCAAAGCGCTTTACACATTCAGTCATCCCCCCATTCACACACACATTCACACACTGGTGATGGAAAGCTACATTGTAGCCACAGCCACCCTGGGGCGCACTGACAGTGATCAAATCCACTGCAACCGAGCATATAGAAGAACACTGTATAAGCACACAAAACACTACTGAAGTTGAATAAAACACAAAGGTGTTGTGAGGGAGTTATTGGCAGCCATCTGCCGTGACCTGCAGATGGCTGCCCCTCCCTCAGTCTGATTCTGCCTGAAGTTACTTCCTGTTAAAAGGGAGTTTTTAATTCCCACTGTCGCCAGTCGTAGGGGGTCGTAGGGTATCATATCTTAGAATATATGAAGTGTCATGAGGCAAATGCTTTTGTCATTTGTTGTGATTTGTATATAAACTAGTGCTGTCTGCATTAATCTTGTTAAAATAACATTAACGCCATAACTGCATTGACACGGCAAATCTCCGTTAGCGAGTTAGCGCGGATCGCCCCATGCGTGGGCCTGCACGGCGTCAACGTGTTAGCACGGTTAGCTTGTTAATGCGTCAGCACCATCCAGCTGACAGCACTAATATAAACAAAGCTGCAAACACTTGTGTTGTGTTTCGTGTGCTTTCCCAGCTTTTTTCTATTTCCTGGTGTTTACTTAAATTGCAGTCCGTTTGCTCTCTCAGTGGTAGCGCACTAGAGCCATTCCCAGCTAACGTAGGAAGTGAGGCAGCCCTGGACAGGTCTGCAGTGTGTTATGGGGCTAACACAGAGAGACAGACAACCCATTCACACACCTACAGTCAGTTTAGAATCACCAAATAACATAATAATTGCAAACACTTTTCAGACAAAAATAACTGAATGTTGCTGTTAAGTCAACACAGCTAGCCAACACATGTGGCAGGTAAATGCTAATTGTTAGCAACTCACACTGACGATAACCCGTTCAATCCTTGTTGTTGAAACGGAAGCTCTCTGAAGCACTCAACAAATGTTGTTCAGTGTCGTGAACGTCAGCTACTGCTGGTGTTTTCAGCTGCTAGTGAGGGGAAAGGCTGTGTGTCTGTCTGCAGTGGTGCTGTGCTGTGAAGTTGTGTGTCTGCTGAAGGTGGTGAAGAAAGCAACGGTGGTATTGATGTTGATGTTTTAAATGAGGAGTGTCAGTTTCTTTTGACAACCCTATTGTGTGTGCAGTATATACGTGTCAGGGGTTGTGTTATTTCTTAAGGACAGAGCCCATCATATTTGCTAAAATTATACAAGGTTTGAAGTTTTTATCTTTTAGTCAAAACTCTTTATTGTCAATTAGTGTTCTCATAAAGACAACAAAACCTGTGTGTGTGTGTGTGTGTGTGTCCGTGTCCTGGCACAAACATGATCACACAGAAAATTTTCTAATCTTTTCTGAAGCACGGTTTTACAGCCTGTGTACTTGTGTGTGCGCGCGTGTGTGTTTATGTTTGTATTTGCATGTTCTGTGTCCGTCCATCTGTCCGTTCTCCCAGAAGACCAGATGACTCAGCTGGGTTTCTATCTTCATGTCTGACATGATGCGAGGGCTCAGCCTTGACTGGCCTAGCGGGTGGTCACGTCCCTGCACGGCCGAACAGCAGGCCGAGGCGTCTTTCTCCACCTCCGGCCCTCCGCTTCCTTTCGTCTTCTGTCACTGTCCCTCGGTTTTACAATCTTTTCATCCAACTGTCAAGTGGATTAACAGAGAAAGGCGGAATTAACGAGTATTACACATATGGTGAAATGCTTTCAACTTATTTTTAACTGCTGCGTTCCGCGTGATACACAATTAATTTCCACAGCGATGTTTGGTTTGATCTGTACTGAACAAGACTCTCTTTTTAGCGTATATTTTTGATTTCCTTTACATAGAGGACATCTTCTTCAGCACTATAAGCTGTGAAAACCAGCATCTTACTGCTGCTCTGGCTGTCTCTCCCGCACTCTTTTCCTCTGTCCCTACTGAGCCATTACTGATCTATATGAGGCCTCATCAGAACCAATAGCCTGTATCTAATCTGTTCCTGCTCCTGGTGATTTCTGACTACACGGCTGCTTCCTTCGACAGTATAAGTGACGACTCTGACTGGAAGACACAACCATGACTGATCCCTTGTCCCATCATCATTCCCCCCCCTCTCCCCGTCTTTTTCTTTTTGCTGCTGTAATTTTTCATCTCTTTCTGAGCGCGCTCATCATTCCACCTCTCTCCTTCACCTCAGCCAAGCTTGTTTTTCCTCTCCCCCCTCACCTCGCATTTCCTCCCCCCCCCCTCCCTCTGCATCTTCCCTTGCCCTTCTTCCCCGTCTTCATCCCCACCTTGTTTTGCGAACAGCTGAATGTTTACTTCATGTCAGCCTCATCATCCATTCTGCCTTGGCCTCTGTTGGGAGGATTTGCTCTTCTCTTTCACATTTTATTTGTTCCCCTATTTGCTGTTTCCATTAAAGATGGAATTGAAATCTCCTGTGCCAACGCGCGCGCGCACACACACACATACACGTGTGCGCGCAGAGGCATCACACTGCCACACACGGCGACTAACAAAACAACGACATGCTGTGCCAAGGCATATGAAAGAGCACAAACCTCTCGTCCTACTTTTGCTTTACCTTCTTCTCATCCTTTCGCTTCACTTCTCACTCTCTCAGCCACCAACTCCTTCCTCCTTCTTCTTTAGTTGACGCAAATGTAGTGCGAAACAAATCTGTGTGTGTATTTTTTTTATTTAGCTTTATTTTACTTTGTCCTTTTCCTCTTTTTCCATCTGGCAGTTTACAACACATTTAAAACCTCCATACGCGACTTTTTTTTTTACATATTCAACATCTTTTACTTCATCTTCACTGCTTGTTTTGCTCTTTTTAAGTCTTCTTTTTTGTCCATGCGTGAGTCAAGCATTTTGACTAAGAAGAAACAAACTGCTAAATCTCCTGTCCTTTCTCCCCCTCCACTAAATGCCGTTCTGCTCGAAGTCGTGCTGCCACTCCCGCGCTCTTTGAAGGCTGCCTCCTCTCCATCCGCAGAGTGACTTCCGAAACCCCTACGGACAGGGCGTAGGGAGCGTTTGGAGCATTGCAGGGGAAAACAAAGGCTGTCCTCATCAGGTTAATGAGGCCAGGAGGAAGCTTTGTGCTGAGCTTCATCAGTATTCAACAGAGGCTTCCGTCTTTCACTCTCCCAATATTTTCCTAGTCATTTGGGTCAGCCACATTACTGTGCCTCTGTGAAGGGCACGCGCACACACACACACACACACACACACACACACACACACACACACACACACGCACACAATAGAAAAAGAGAGAATTCTCTGACAGTTTAATAGAAATACAGTCTCATCAAATGCTCACCTCTTTCCCTTTCTCTCATCATTAGCTATTTCCCCTGCTCTCTTTGTCTTTTATTCCTCTTGCTCATACACTCATCTCTTTCACCCCGACCCCCTCCCTTCTCTGACTCTCTGCTCCTTTCCCCTCCAGTTTTACCCCCC
>NW_005187614.1:511109-517758 GCF_000239375.1 Pundamilia nyererei
CACACACACACACATACACACATATAGAGCAGCTATTCACATATGTATTTCATTAACATCTGCAATAGCTATGCCAAGTTATTGGTCCTACATTAGGCTCCTATTCATCTCATGCCACCCTTCATTAGCAGAGAGAACAGTTAACTGCAGTAAAGAACCAGTAAAGAACCAGTAAAGAACTGAGGCGGATATGAGCAGCAGGTGCTGGTGTCTGAGCTGGGACGTGGTCACTAAGTACTGTGTAAGCACCGACTGTGAGCCCAGATTATGAGGGGACAGGAAAGCTGGAAAGTAAACACCGCATATTGCCTAAATCACTCACATAACGCAGGGCCCAAGTTTGTTTGCTGTTTCTGGTCAAGCAGAAGGTTAAGGAGGTTATCTTTATCCAGTCTTTAAGTGATGACGTATGAACCCTGCTTCTGGGTCCAAACTACTCTGCGTTTATTAAGGCTGTTGTGTTTTTAACATGTTTTACTGCATTGTATCTGGTTCTATTTAATCTGAACAAGCTTCTAAAAAAAGACAGTGATCACTGTCGACCTCTCTCGGTTTTTGTCATCACTATTCATTTTAAAGCTCAGTTTTTAAAACCTAATGATGTAACTACAGCCATGCAGCAGCATATTAATGACTAACCTCGTATTGTGGATGGATTCTCTCCTGCCATGTGATTGCATTTGTCCCTAACTATCAGGAAACCTCCTGTTAACTTTTATCAAGTGGAAAAGAGTTAGCGTTCTTCAGTTTCACTGTGCTAATGTGTTTACATTATGCTAACCATAGCTGTGTAGCTAGCCACCACGTAGCTCATCATTATACACCAGCTAGCCCAACTTTAGAAACCCTACAAACGTCACTGCTGTTTAGTTTTCTGTCTTTATTTATGTCGAAAGTGATAGCAGAGCTGTACGTTTTAATTTTTAAAGAAATCTCTCAGTCAGAACATGCTATATCATGTTTTGGGTGGAAATTAGCAAGCTAACTTCCTGCTAACTTCTAACTCTGTTACATATAATAAATTCTGTTTTCATGGATGCCTGCATGTTAAACTTAATTGTTACACCTGGTACAGCAGCCACACTGATCATTTTATTAACCATGAAAAAATTTAGACAGTTTTTAACTCTTAGTTTGACTTTAGGACCTGAAGCGGAGTTTGGACCCTGAAATGGCTAATGAAATCAGACTTAAAGACCGGATACCCTTTATGACACTCTTCTCTCTTTTGAACTTTTCACGTCACCTTACATATCCCACTTCCTGTTTCCCACTTCCCAAAGCTGCAGTTCCGTGAATGGCCACTCTCTCCAAAATAAATGTTCTCCCTTAACTTCCATTTACATTCGAGTAAAAGAAAAATTGTTTTGGTCTATGTTAGGTGTCTTTCCCTTTTGTGTGTAACTCACTTATTTAAATTGAATTAGGGCTTAAAATTATGCACGATTCGGTCCACGGCTGCTTATAGTGAGACATGGCTGGTTTTGTCTCGTTCAGCATTCAGTTGTACTACAAGCCTGTAAGACACTTTAAAAAAGTGCCTGTTCAATTTGTTCTCTCAGCACATTTTGTTTAAGGCTGTAAAGTAGCCTAAATTAGCATCCCATTTCATATTACAGTGAATGGTCACTTCTGGCTTCATAAAGCTAAATACAGCAGGTGATGGTGATAAAGCTTAAGTTGAGGCTGGAGTCTGTCAGTTTTTATAAAAATTTGGTTCTGGGTTATTTATCCCGTTGGTGTTTTATAGGTTTTAGGGCTTGATTCAACTTATTTCTGGAACTGAAAATATTAGCATCAAGTCAGTTGGGATTTTTCCCTACAGTGCTGCTGGGAGTTAACTGTATACTGCAGTTGCAGTTTGCATATATCCAATACTTTCTCCGCTTTACCTACTACATCTTCACTTTCCCTGACTTTTCTTCTATATTTACACTCCCTCCTCCCAACTGTTTCCGCACATAAAACTCTTTAGCTAACATCCTTCATCTTTCTTTTCTTCAGTCATCTTCCCCTCCTCACACAATGACAACATTTAAGCCAAACATCACAAAGATAACCATCTCCACTCACAATGTTCCAGCTCCTCCACTGTCTAATTATGTCTCTGCTCTCGCTGAGGCATTGTCACAGTGGTCTGAAATTACTGGATTAGATTAACGTGGAAGAACTTTGAATGTCTCCCATCATTTCTGTGCATATGCAGGGTGGCACTTCCTTAGGATGACTTGTGATAGTTTTTTGCTTCTCCCTTGATGTTGTTGATTGGATTTTTTTTAAAAAGATGCTTTTAACACACTTAGACCTATTGAAATCAGTACTTGCTGACTCTTTATGATGCTGTAGGCATTCCATTGGTTATTTTTGGACTCTGTCTGTGTTTGTAGGGGCTCAGCGGTAAACTGGAGGCTCTGAAACAAGACGAGACCACACTTCAGCACAGTCTGCTTCTCCAAGATGATAAAAAGACAAAGTTGGATTCTAAAAAAAGGTTCTGGCACCAAGCTCTGACGACACTGAACCACTACCCCGACATGACCCCACCTTACTTACCCTCTGACGTCCAGCAGAACAAGGAGCTTATCCGACAAAAACAACAACAACAAAACCCAAACAAATTCCAAGTGGTGTGTGACCAACATGTGTGACTCAGGCAAAGCAGCTTTTTATTTATGCTTTGTGTTCATGCATTCCTTGCTTTGTTTTTCACGTTTTAACTCAGGCTGTGGGCATAATTACTGTGAGTGAACAGATGTCAACCACTATGAACAGAGCCCAGTTGTTTTTGTCTTTATTCGCTTTATTGAATCTTCATCCAACTTAGCGTATTAGCTTTTGCTCTTTGCTCTCCCAACTCAGAACTTTCACGACGCAATTAGATTTGTAACACTTCAGAATCCAGACTTTTCTGGCTTTGTTAGGTTGATAGACACCTGCTTGACCTTTATGAAGATTGAAGAATGTGCAACAGAGAGGATGGTGCAGTAGTATTGTTGAGATGTTCAGTTAACACCTGAAATCAAGGCTACAGGTTCATTCGGGTCAGCTTCTCCATTTGCAACAACATGAAAGCAGTTTCTTTATTAGCACACAAAAAATGGGATTGAATGAAATTTGTATGTTTTCGAGAAACACTTTTACATCTTATTATTTGACCTTTTGCTTTCTGTAGAATCCTTTTCGTGTTATTTTGTTATTCACAATGTAAGGGCAGACGGAGAAGGTTGTTGACTTTTATTCCATCATGCTTTTTGTTCATCGGTTGATAGCAGAGCAGTGAGCTCATGGCTTGTGGAATAATAATGTGTTGCTATGATAGATCTGTGTTGTACATGCTGGTATTGAAACCTTGTAAAGATCTTAATGCATTGCTACAACCAAGCTTATTTCTGTTTTAATCTGCGTTTTTTTGTTTGTTTGTTTTTACGTGACAGCACATTTTCAGAAAACGTAGCCGATCTCAGGGTCAGTTCCAGTGTAACTTCTGCCACACAGGTTTTAAATGGCTGTCGAGCCTGCCTTTCTCGTGCCGCATGTTCAGGATGTAATGCATTAATTACATGGGTCACTTAAAGTTTTGTTTAATGCAAATAAAACCTAAATGCCAAAACAGCTCATTTGCTCTGTACAATGCAATCTAACTCTTTCATCGTGGCCTCTGTGGAAAGAATGGAGAATCACACTTTGTGTTTATAATGGATAGAAAGTTTGTAGACTCTTAGGGGACATCATTATAAGTATTTTTAGCTTCAAACCCACAAGCTCTGCCTGCAATGTGTTTTACAGTGGCAGCTAAGACTTGTTATGGCCTTCTCTCAGGATGCAGAATATTTGGCGCTATTATCACTAGCACCATTAAAATGACCAGTGCCACCAAAATAAACATCTTTGCAATTTTAGCATAAGTACCACACAATGCTGTGGATCTGAGCTTGATCTGACTGCAAGATACAAAGTTTGAAACATTGGGTTTCTTCAGCAAAGAATATCACAAGATCAAAATGGTCATCTGTCCATGTTATGAGTTGTAGCACTGAGAGGAATCAAAGAACAACACTTAACAGTTTATGTATTGTATCTTGGTCGATAACCCACTGGGAACATCTGATCTCCAGAGAAAAATGTGTATTACTTGATCGGTTGGTAAAGGGTTGCTAGATGATTCTGATGGTGAAATCAGTGACATAGAGGGTACTGCACCAAAAACTAAAAGGTTTTACTCACAGCTGTTGTTACATCTGACCTGGTGAAAGTTCCCCTTTAAAATACAGGTTCTTACCGCTGCAACCAACACATTTCAGAATGTAAGCTTGTATTTTAAAGGGGAAAGTGCTTCTTTTATGGTATGTTTGCTGCCACTCGATAAGCTTTTGAGTGTTTGCAGACAAGTCTTAATCTTCCGTGCAACCTGCTAGCAACCAAAGCAATGCAAGGAGCTTTTCATTGTGCAACCAGTTTCACGCTAGCGACTACCAGCAACCTCCTGCAACCATCCGCCAGTGACGGGTGGTCATCAGCTGGTCACTGACCAGTCTCTAAGCTTGCATGAAAGGAACCTAAACAATCTGTTTCTCAGTGACTGCCAGCAATAACTCACAATTGGTCGGAAAAATACACATTTTACTCTGGCAACTGGGGATTACCCGAGGTCGCTAATCAACGATGTGGCTGGGGCCTAACTCAGCAGGAGGAACAGAAAAATTCCAACATAGAAGAAAAAGAGGAGTAGTTTTTCAGATGCCTGACTTTTTCTCAGTTGTACTGAATTGTCTCACTTTAAAACATAGGACTGACTCTCTTGATAACTAATAACGCTGTTATAAAAGATTTTAATGATCTGGCACATGACTAAGGGGCATAGCTTATTGCTATGCTTGGTTTCCAATTTTGTTCAATTGCTTCCCCCCCAGTCTTCCTCTCAGTCTTGTTTCCTCTCATCAGTGTCTGGAGCTGCATTCCCATAGGACTACCCAGACCTTTGTTGCACTCAATCCCGCTCTGGGAAACAGGCATCACATTTGAATGCAAACATACTGCCCCTGAAAAAAAAACCTCACTCTTTTAGTACCGGCACCCTTGTCCTGTCTCATCCTGGTCATTTTGTCAGAATTGACACTGGCATTGCCAAATATATGCTTGGGTCAGACTCAGCACAACTTGTTTTGACAAGAAGCCAAAGGCAAGCGAATATGAACGGTCGGCGGCAATAGGCCTTATCATCACTGATGTAACTTTCTGAAAGAGGCTTCCTCAGCTCATTGCACTCAGGGAATGAATGGAAATAAACAGAGGATTAGATCTTAAGCTACGCTACAAAACAGCAAGAAGTAGAAAAAAAGAGAAGAAAGCAAAGGAGAGAGGTTGGAAATACACATTTCTTTGCTCAGTGTTTCCCCGGTTGTTGTCATAGTCAGTCGGTGTAATGAAAGAGAAAGGAACACATTGAGGAAGATGGCAAGAAGTCTTGTCTGTATTAAAAAATGGGTGTATTCGCCTTGTGGTTAATGTCAAGTGTGGCTAAGGTACCTGGGTCTCCAAGGGGTTGCCGAGTGAGAGCACTGTTGCTGTGATTAAAATGGTGGAGAACAGCCAGAGGGTGATGGCTGGCACAGATTCTCCTCTGTCTCCTCCCCCCTATTTCACCCTCCATCCCGCTCCTCTCAGTGCCAGCTGTCAGTTATGTCAGTCAGAGTGCTAATGATGCTTCCTTACAGAGCTCAGGGCACAGTCATACATCTGTCACGCCCAGATATCTCTCTCTAAGCGGTCCAAAAATGGCCTAGTTTGTATTCTTTGGTTTTACGCAGACTGGCAACTCATGATCCATAAACATGTTTTAGTATATAACCATTGCCTCTTTGGCAAGCTGTGGTCGTAAATACCACTTTTACGCAAATCGTCCACATCAGACACAAGACCAACTCAGAACTGTAAGTACCCAACTGCTTATTGACCAGTTCCAGCCACAATACTGACACAATTGAATCCTGGGCTGTCGCGATCCAAATGGGACCCAGATCGGCTATTTTAGTTTAATGTCGCTGCTTTCAGTTCATTAAAGGTGGTTGCTGCCATCTGGCTATTATTTTTCTGTTCAAGGATGTCATCAGCCCTGTCAAATGTGCAAATACCTTGGTGTTAGTAGTTGAAGTATCTCATGAACAAAGCAGGTCAAAGTGTTAAGATCTCGAAAACAGAGGGAAAAAAATCACACCTTGACTGCAAGGTTTCACACAGATCTTCCAACAGCTTTCATATCCCCATTTTGTGCTCAATTTACACTTTGTATGTCTCTTCCAGGGCACAGGGGTCTGATATTGAAAATGACACCTTTAAAGGGGTCTGCAAATGGAACTAAAAGCTTCTGGGCGAAGCTTAACAACATTTACATTAATCTTTTTAATAGTGCACCATCCCCTTTCCAGGGAGCCAGCAAGTATATTTAATCAAAGAGAGCCCTATATAGTGTGAAACTTTGATAAACAAATGGTTAATAAATGTAGTACGTCAGTATTTTAATTTTATTATTTTTTATTTTCTTAGAAAAAAACAATATTGTATTCGTAGATGAACAGTGATTAGTGTATAATTATGTCTCATAAGCGTAGAATTAATTCAGTAAAAAAAGGATAGCAGCGGATGCTGCTTT
>NW_005187614.1:517778-519092 GCF_000239375.1 Pundamilia nyererei
ATTGTATTCGTAGATGAACAGTGATTAGTGTATAATTATGTCTCATAAGCGTAGAATTAATTCAGTAAAAAAAGGATAGCAGCGGATGCTGCTTTGTGTTGGTTGGCTTTTTTTTTTTAATATAGTGGCCAAGATGGACATTACCATTCCCCTTACTTGTGTTTTATTCCTTTTTTATTTTCCTTTTATACCTTTTGAAATCAAAAAAAATATCTATGTGTCTAGAAACTGGCCACATACATAATCTGCCAAAGGCAAAAGAAAAGAGAAATTGCAGGCATTTGTATGGCATGGAGGCAAACTTTAATTAGAATCTATAGTCAAGATATAATATGAAGGATTACGCCTGTGTTTTATCTCCTACACCAAAGAAGCGACAACATAAAGAACAGATTCAGCATGACCAGCACCTGGTTATCCTCTTCCTCCTCACCTCGAGACACATCTCCTGAACTACAGTCAAAGCTCTAACACACAACAGCATGCATAAATGAGCTTATATAAACCCAACATTTTCGCAGTTACTTCTCGTCAGATAATTAAACGTGTATTCTAAAAAACCCAACTTGCCTCCAAATACATAAATACATTACATTCTTTCATCATATGTGAGTTTATTCATTGAGCATTCGAGTCCAACATTTCAAAGAAGTTTCACTATCACTGGCTAATGCCAGCTAACAGCAGCTAATGGAGGCTAACAGTAGCTAACGGAGACTAACAACAGCTAACGGAAGCTAACAGCAGCATTCACCTACAGAAACGTTCAGGACATCCCCAACAACTCGCCTCAGTATCATCAGAGAGAAACTTCACTGACTCACTGACTCTTATCAGACTCCTTTCACAAAGTTTAAAAGCCTCCTCTAGAGTAAATAGATGTGTACAATGGCAAACTAACAACCTACACTCACTACTGAGGAACAGTAGCCAGAATGGTTTGTCCTACAGCAGCCACCGTAGCTAGAATTATGTACTTGAATTAGGATTGGTAGGAAAACAGGACCCAGTTGATTGCAATCTGCAATCCACTGACATCTCATCAAGCTCATTCTCAGCGAATTAAAATTGATTATTCGTTACTTTATGTTATTTTTGCTAATCCTATTATCCGTATTGGGTTTTTTTGTTTGTTTGTTTGCTTGTTTTAGATTTTGTTGTTGTTGTTTTTACAATAGAAGCCCCACTGTTCTGCATTTTTCCCCATCCACACCTGTGTTTGGACAGAGTGGCAGATGGCAAGAAACTCCACAAAGAGGGAGAAACCAGGGCTGATGCTAACAGCTTGAACTGGTCCAGCTTGTGACCACCGTG
>NW_005187614.1:519112-522964 GCF_000239375.1 Pundamilia nyererei
GGACAGAGTGGCAGATGGCAAGAAACTCCACAAAGAGGGAGAAACCAGGGCTGATGCTAACAGCTTGAACTGGTCCAGCTTGTGACCACCGTGATCCTCCACCACATCAAACTTTGCTCAATGAGACTGTGGAGGGGAAAGTTCCCCATCTCAAAAGAAATCCTGAGTCAGACATAAATTTGCTGTATTTTTTGTGGCCATAGGATCACTGAGCAACTTCTGCCTCACATTTCCATGTCCCCTCATCACCCCCTCCCTACAGCCTTTGTAGCCTTTTCAAAATTTTGCAGTTGGTGGAGGTCGGGGTGAAGTTACACTTTAAAAGCCTGAGTTTAGAAACTGCCATGGTCCGTGGGTCGTTATTTCCTATTACCTCATTTGATTTCCTTTTGGTGTTTTTCTGATACCTTTAGTTTTGTCCTCCATGTGTTTCCTACTTCTCAGTTTCCCACCTCCTGGCCTGCCACTGTGTTTTCTTGTATGCTTTCTTAGCTGCATGTGAGTAATAATCCTTCCACACTGCTGAACTATGCTTTATTTGCCTTTATAGGTTGGTAATGTGTAATAATCACAGTAAAATGTCGCACAGCTATCTTATGAATTTAAGTTTAACTGGATGCTTCTTCCTTGTCGGTGGCTTGTTTAGTGTGTTCTTGTAGACGTTTGACAGGCGTGATGTCTGCCAGAAATGCAGCTGCTGTTAAAAAGTATTTCTGAAGAACAGTTGACAAGATAAGAGAAGAAAAGGTAGACAGATGGGAGCTTGGTGGGTAGAGCGGGTCGTCTACCAGTCAAAAGGAAGGTGGTTTGATTTAGCCGGCTACTACAATCGTCAAAATTTCCTTAGGCAAGATACTGAGCCCTGAGTTGCCCCTAATGCATTCAAGTCAGTGTAAAAGTGTTTGTGTTTGTTTGTGTGTGTGTGTGACTCGGTGAATGAGGCTTGTTAAGCCCTTTTTTTCAGGAACCAGAAGCGGATCAGCTGTGGTGTCTCTTTGCTTATATCAGAACTGAACCCACCCAGAAGACAGTTGTACTTCTGTACAAGATACTACTGACAAGATCTTTAAGGTCTCTGGAGTCTTCAACGGAGCAGGCAGAGTCTAAGTTGGCTTTGTCTTTCTGTACCTGCCTCCTTTCACACTGACACTCACCTTTCTTCTGAAAGAAGGGGCTACAAAGAGAGCTTTTGAGATTTGGGCTTTCCGAGTGCTTTTTTTCCCCCTATTTTTAACATTATGCCCCTCAGGATTAGAAAGTAGTGTTCTCCCACAAGCTTACAGATTTACCACCTTTCTTCAAACATGCACGTTCCCCTTTTTCTTCTTGTTCTTTTGGTTTATGTGGTTTGTTGGTTTGTTTTAATCAACTCACTCCTTTAAAAAGCAACAAGAATTAGCAGTTGAATTTGCCTTAACTAAATTATTAATCGACCGCGCCATCTGTCAGTACAGTGTTGGTCTCCTGGGCTTGCCATGTGAGACTCTTGTTATGGTTCCAGAGGTCAAAGGGCAAAACCCATTTTAAATTGCATTTCCCTCAACCCTAACTCCATGAATTTTGTTTGCATATATAAGTTTATGAGCCCTGTCCCTCGTGCAGATGCCATTAGAGTCGAATCAGGGCAATCAAAGGCTTTGGTGCTGCTGGGAATGATGAATGGCTGCCATGTGCTGAGCTCTGTGTGGTAATCACCTTAGGTAAGGGCTTTTTGCCCTGCTGGCAGGGGAACAGAAAGGGTTAAGTGGTTGTGGCGACTCACTGCTGAAACCTCATGCTCTTCCATCGCCTCAGGCAGCAGATCTTCAGCTTATTCCCCAACATCTCCAAATGCCTACACGGATGAAGTCTTGAGCTAAGGCAGGCAAACATTGGGGAAATAGAGATGAGGCTTAATTTCCTTCATACCAGTAGTGGGACTGGGAAGGAGGTGAGAGGATAAGCTGACTGGCTACTTGCCTCCACTCCACTTGACTGCTGTCCTGGGGCAGCAGAGCCAGCTCATGGAGCGGGCCCTGTCTGCCTGTCATCCTGTGTCAACATCAGCTCTGCCTCTCGCTCCTCTCCACTTCTCTGCTATGTGACTCGGCACTCACGGAGGTCACATGAGTTCAGATTTAGTATATGAATAACCTCGGCCCAGGGAGGTGTCAGAGGTGTCTTATTCAGACCTCCAAGTAAAACCCACAAACTCCCCCAGATCTCGCCACAGTTCACTGACAAGTCGTGTTGTGTAGAGGGAGAGGAGAACAAACACATAAAAGAGATGCTGTTACATGCTGTCATCATCACGCCTGCTTCTATAAGGTTCATAGTCTCTGATGTGCTCAGGCTGTAGCATTCAATAGCTGCTAAGATCAGTGGCTTCGTGCCACTTGTGCTGGCCCATTTGATGTTGCGAAATAAGGAAAGGGGGGGAAAAAAATCACCACCTCTCGTTTTCTCTTCTCTCCGTGATGACCGTTTGCACCGGAGATGTTTTCCGTGTGTTCACGCTAGACTTTCACTTTGATTTTAAAGCACCTTGAAGGAATTGCTTTGACGGGGCAGGAAATGTTGCTTTACATTGCACCTTACAAAGATTAGGAAGTGAGAAGAGAGCCTGCAAGGCATGAGTGAGTGGTTTGTGCGTGTCAAAGGTCAATCGGCTTTAAGATTCAAGTTTCATCGCGGTAAAGGTCAGCAGCTGTGAGAATGTGTCAAAAACCAGGTGACTGGCCTCATTTTAATCTGCGGTTTTCAAGATTGAAATTAGACTATTTGTGCATTTTGGTAATGTTTCCTATTACTTTCAGTTTCCTGTTTTCCCTTTCACAAATTAAAATTAGCCACCTATAAATACTCCTGCCCTTCAAAAACAAGAAGAAAAAAAACCCACTTGGGTTTGCCAGGATTGGGTTAGATGAAAAATCAGTCACTCAGCAACACAACAAGCACAAGGTTCTGCATCTAGTCTATTCAGACTGACACAGCATCTATAAATAGTCACGCAAAGCACACAATCTCTCTCTCTCTTTCTCTTTCTCTCACACTCTGTGTCCCGCTTCCTCGTGTGGCCAGCTATGGGCTCGGTCCCTGCAAAATTCAATTTGCAGTCTAATTCCATATCAAAAACATGGTCAAAGCTCAGTGTTTGGTAAGCGTGACACAAACAAGCAAGGACACAGTCCCAGCATGGCTCCTCCCGCAACCTCATTATAGCTGTGCCCTCAAGTAACAGATTTGTCCTTAATTGGTGAGTTGTCCTAATTGACTTTAGCTAATTTAGGGATTTGATTATTTTTACCCTCTTCCTAATAGAACCATAACTTCCATGTGTTTTTCCTGGCTGGCTGGCTTGTGAGTAATTGGAGTGCTGCGAGTTGTGCGTGTCTGAGTGGAAGCTGGAGGTTTTGCACCATCGCATTCAGTTATGTACAGCATCCATATAGAAAATGAATCCAATAAGTGAGATGTGGAGGAAAAGAACAATGGCAATACCTGAGCAGGAGAGTCCATTTCTCAGGTTGATGGAGTGTAGCACCTTGGGGTGCTAGTCCATCTAGAGGTGTATTGGGTTTTTGGACTGTATATGTTGGTTCCAGTGCAATATTAACATAGTTAGGAGGCTCTGGGGCACTTGGGAGTGATAGTAAAAGTGAAGGCATTTAAGTAGAAATGCTTATGTTTTTAACAATTCTAATAAGCGAGAATAAATAATAGATACATAAATGAGCAATCCAGTCGTTAAGTGATGACGTGACGAATCCTGCATCCGGGCCTAAAGTAGTCTGCGTTTAATATGGCTTTTGTGTTGTTAACATGTTTAATGTTTTGTATTTTCTTCTATTTGATCTCAAAAAGCTCCTAAAA
>NW_005187614.1:524737-527983 GCF_000239375.1 Pundamilia nyererei
TACACAACAATTTTCTTAAGACAAAAATGGAGTAGTTTGTCTTAGAGCATTCTACAGGTCGAAAAGTATCCACAAAGTCCAAGGTCATCTAAAACACGTTGAAACCCAAAAAATGATGCTTCTCCAATAAACCTGTACTTCCACTGTAAGAGCTAGTTAAGCATTTTCACATATCAGCAGTGGGTCTGAGGAGGGAATACAGTAACTCTACATGTAGAAAATATAACCATCATAATGTAATCTAGCAGCAATTTGACAAAGGTGCTGTCTGAAAATCAGCGTGTTTTCAATGCTGATGTTTTATTTTTAGCTTAGTTTGTGTGTTTGCCCAGGCGTCCTGCTGCAGGCTCTGTGCACGCTCACATAAGGAGGTTATTTGATGCATCATTTGACTCCTCTTCCACACAAAATTGACCCACTGAGTTACGCCTACTCCAATCACAGATATTATCAGAGGAACGGGTGGCAAAAACCTATAAAGATTATTAAAAATATACATATAACAATGAAAAGCAAAATTATTACTGCAAACCTGAGAAGAGAGCAGTGCTCCAAGGCGATCATTAAACTGATCATTTCATAAGTACATTTCACCACTCTGTGCACTCTCTGTGTTGCAGTTTATTTACATGACAGCAGCACAGTACCGCTATTAATCTTTAAACTTTAATGGATACTCTGTGCATTCAGATCTGACACTATCCCATAGCCTAATGACGAAATTCGGAGATCGCTTGAGTTTGTGGTCACATCAAAGTGAAATTAAATTTATTGACTGGACCAGTTATGTTAAATAATTAATATAAAACCAGAACTCTGAGCATACCCTGCTCTGCACCAGGTTGTGTATTTAACACTTAAGTTGCTGCATATCTCACTAACTAACAAATGTCATTATGTAGCAGGTGGCTCTTCCAAAGAGTCCAAATGCCACTTTAACTCTTAAAAAAAAGGAAATGACACAAAAAATCCTGTTGAATAGGCAAAAAAGATCAATCAAAGAATCAAGAAAAGGACAATAAAGACAAGCAAAACCAAGCAAACCAATTCAAAATAACCTTCAAAACAGGAAGCAAACTGAAAGAGAGACCTGAGGACTGTGCCATAAACAGAGTTCATCATAGCCAGCCTGACAAAACAACCTAAAACCCCCAGTCAGAGATAACGGCATCACAACACTGGTTATCAACTTTCTTTCATACTCCGGGCTCTGTGCGGGTTCTCATAAAAGGAGGCGTTTGATGCGTTATTTGACTCTTCTTCTGCACAAAATGGATCAATTGAAGTGCTGTCTACATCAGTCAAAGATATTATCAGTAGAGCTCTATAAAGACTATAAGAAATATAAAGGCAAAAGCTAACACTGGTGCTGCAAATAAGTCACACCAACGAGAATTCTCGTGCATTCATATATTTGTTTTTCCTCTCAGCACGCCGGTTTATTTCAAGCACATCCTAGCACTTTAGAGCTCTAAACCTTTAAAATGGATACATTTAACGATCAGTACATTCACATCTGACACTTCCCCATAGTCTAATGATGGAAATGTGAAAATCACTTAGTTTTCTGGCAAGATCAAAGTGAAATTTATGCTGATATAATATTCTCTATGATAAATATCCCGCAAATAGACTGATCAATCTTCTAGTGCGTGTGTATTCTGTTGGCTACAGTTCCAGAAGTGTAAAACAGTCTTGGCAGAAGATTAAAATCAAGCATAAAACCCTTTGTTTTCTGCATAAGCAGCTGGATGCATGTCAATTCCTGTGACTACACGGCACATTTGCATTTTGCGCTGCTGTAACTTTGCTGCACGGCTTCCTTCTGGTGTCAGTGAGATCCGACTCCACGGGTTGCATATATAAAATGTAACTCTGCATTAGAATATCTGAATCTTTCTCACAGCGTACTGAACATTAAAAAAATGGTGTCAAAATCACTTCCAGCTGATTTCAAAGCAAAACTCTAAACATAACCTTGTCCGGACCAGAATGTAGTCGTCAGGTCCATAATTCTGGACAATGACAGAGGATCTTTTTTATAGACACACCCCCTTTTTCAGATGCTCAAACATAATTGGATAATCTGCTGACAAGCAACATTATGGCTAGCTGAGGCTCATTCTCTTGTTATTTCATGATAAATTAAACAGATAAACGATCTCAAGCTGATTCCAATTGTTGAACTTACATTTGGTAGCTGTTCACTGGAACTCTCATTATGAGCACCAATGAGATGTTGATGTGAGGGAGGCCAAAAAACCAAAATGAGACAAGAACAGGCCAAAAGAAAAAGGGTGGAAATTCTTTGCAGAATAAAAATTCAAGACTCAATAATAAAAAAACACAAAGAAAGTGGAAAAAAAGAGGCTGACAGAGACATACTGGACAATAACTCATGGAAGCAGCAGCTTGTTTTTGTCCGACAATCAGTCACAAATACTTCAATTCACTGTCACGCGTGGCAAAGAAAAGCACCAAATATTATGTTGTAAGAATTATTGTACGGTTGTATACCCAGCAAATCATTTTATTTCTACTTTTTGTTCACCCTTTTTTGCTTTTATTGTCGTCGTTTTTGAAAATGACACAGGAGCCGTCACTTACAGTACTTTGGTGCATTTGTTGCAGTAAGAATTATTAAATCATAAAAGATTTATGTATATATTCCCACATCCTCCAGCAAAGGTCTGGATTTTTTTTCCGCAAAAAAGTTAAAAAAAGAAAAAAAAAAGTTGTTTGTTTTAAAACGTCTAAATGCAGATTTCCACGAACAAACATTTCCTCTTGTGCTTAAAACAAGCCTCGAGCAAGGCTGCTGCTGTTGTTCTTTTCAACTAACCTTTTTCTGTGTGTATGTTAATCACAATGTTTAACCAAACCTAGAAAATACACAGTGGAATCTCTCTGATGCAGTGGGGAAAGTTTAGCTGTAGGAAGCATCGCATATAGACAGCTGTGTCTCTGTTATAATGATTTTTTCATGCAAGATTTTTCTTTCATTACCACCTTGACTCACTGTATGTGAATTATAATGAAAGCTAAATGACACGACTGTACAGTAGCAACAGTAAACAATCAGCTGCAGCACCATGCATGCACACAGCCCTCAAAAGGAAGGTACGATGGGAGAAATCTTCGTGCTAAAGTCTTTCTTTGTAATGTCTCTGCATCTTTGTGTGCCCCTTCTTTTTTTTGATGATTATGTGCGAGCATTACAGCGTACAGAATGTGTGTGCATGTGTG
>NW_005187614.1:528133-542474 GCF_000239375.1 Pundamilia nyererei
AAGCTGCAGACAAGAGCGAACTGACAATAAAGACAAAGTTAAGCAACAAAAGAAGGAAAAGACACATAGTTGAAAAATGATCACAGACAGATAATTAACTTAATTTTTTTTCAATAACAACCAACATTTAAATGCTAAAAACACTTCCAGTAGAGTGATTCATCAGCGCGAAGAGAATCTCACGAGACCGGATAAACTTGTGCGGAATGAAGACCCGGCTGACACGAACAGAAAATGGCGATATGAGCTGACATGTATAGCTACTCTCTCACTGTAAAAGTCCTCATGTTTGCAGGGTATTTATACAAAAACAGGTCATGCATATGTATTACGCACTCCTCTGCATGCATCTCACTCTGAATACAAGACATCTCATATTTGGGAGTATTCGTGCTAGCTTTGGAAGATCGTTCTCCTTAACTTAGAAAAGATGAGCTCCGCGGGTCCTCGGTGTCTCCAGACTGAGAGCGAATCATTACATTCCCGTGAGTAAGGCTCTGCTGTTTAATGGATTCTGCCAGGCGCCTTTTGGGACTGAACTCTGTAACCCCACCTAATGAAGGGAGACCTTGCTTAAGAAAAAACCTTTACTCCCCTTTCTGATCGTGAGATTACCATTAATTATCCAGTTTCCCCTAAATGAATTGTTGAATTCTTGTTTCTTCTATTTGACAGTCCTTTCTTGTTCAAAATATTACATTTTTAGAATTATAAGGTCACTTAATTTACTGTATTTCCCCATTGCTGAATTTTACCTTCACAGCTATCCTGGAAGTACCATTGTGTGATTTTGCTACCTGTTACCATGGGTAGCTGGCATCCACGGCTGCTCATGTGGCCTTGAAAACGGGCTGCTTGTGGGGAGGGTATCTTTTAACATCCAACACAACTGGAAAAATAAAACAGTTAATAATGTCACCGTCGCAAATCCATGAGTGTGCCCTTTAATACTACAATCCACTGTTTTTATGTGGGCCTGAGCTTCTTTTCATATGTTTATTTAGCTTATTTAAGTGTGACCAGTAACAGATTTTTTATATTTTCTCTAAAATAAACAGTGTGTCTCTATTAATGAATATACAGTATTCCTATGGGAAATGCAACGATGGCTATATAATAGGGTTTTTTTAACCATAACATTCCATTTATCCCGTTCTTTTCACCTTTCTCAGGGTCTTATATCATCCAAAATAATTGGGACTCTTATGGTTAAGACATGATTAATCCCCAGATGTACTCTTTCCTACTCCAAGTCCTTTCGGCAGGGAGTATTTCAAGCTCTAGACTTCAATTTGCCACATTAAGTATTAGTTTCCCACAAGTTTTCCCAAACCAAACGCAGTAATGTGTGATCTCAGCTTTTCCAATTTACTTCGATTGTTCTGTTGAGTACTTTGAAATCTTAAAAAAAATCACATAATGTCACAAACATATGTTTTACTTTACAACATTCATATAAGGTGTTATATTTCCTCCATGACCTCACATATTCCACACATTTTGCTCCTGGGAAGATTTTTCCTTCCTTTCGCTCCATGTGTTTAGGATCCCGGGACAGTTCTCCTTCTTGTACAATCATCTCCATTAGACTCATCTCTATGGTTAAACTAATCAAACTGACCCTGATGCTATATGGACAAATTTGTTGTGAAAGCCATTACAAAAACACATCTCTAGACTCCTTGTTATTCCAAACTGTGTATACAGAGACGTGATTGCTTCGTATTTTGCTTTTTTTTTTTCTCCACTGACTCTGACCCAGTGGGACATGGACATATGACGTGTAGAGATGGATCCTTCGGGTCCTGTGGGCTATTGAGCACTTCCATGGACAGATGACAGATTGGGGTCTGGGGAATTTGATGGCTCATTCGGTGCCGTAGGCTCTTTATCGTGTTCTTCAGACTGGTATGGTAGGGCACACTGTCCTGCTGGGTGAGGTTTATAAAGTGTGCAACAATGTTAAGGCGGGTGTTCGGTGTCCAAACCTTTGGACCACTTCCCAGAATAACAGTGCTTTTAAAGGAAGAATCAACATTACTCAGTCCACCTGCACATTCAAATAAATTCTCATTTTCTGTGAATGAGGTTGGACATATCCTGAGCCTGAGAAGGTTTGACAATAAAGGCCCTTCAACCACAAGAAAGGTTGACGCTCAACATACTGCTGAGATGATTGTGAGTTAGGGCCGATTTAGCGGAATTACAAACAACCTGTTTGTCTGTTCATGTTAAACGATGATTCGATAGGCAGGAGATGCTACCATGTCTATCACTGCACAGTCCCTTTTATTGTCAGACTGAGTCTGTTCACCGTTAAATCTGGAGGAGCTGAGTTTACATAACCCGTAGCAGCCAAATAAAATGCAAATAGATGCTGAGCCTTTGGTTCCACACCATCTAAAATACTTTTGCCTGCAAATACGCGAGAGAGACCACAGTGTAACTGCAGAATAGAAAGAGGCTGAGACAGGCAAGAATTTAAAATTGAGAGGGAAGATAATGATGTCAAGACTTTATTTACATTTGGGACTCCATGCTATTAGTAACTAACATTTTAGTTGTCTAAAATACATCTAATGTTTGCTGTAAACAGAATCAATAGTATGGATGTTAAAACATAATGACTGTGTAATTATATTTTAGTCAATATTTTTTATTTCCTGGAAAAGCTTTCTTGATTCCAACTAATATGATGTTTAAGTCAGTGGTAGAGGTCTCGAGGAGAAAGACGATGGAAACGCGAGAACTTTAAGAGGGTCTCTCAACCCTCGTACGTCAATCTCTTTCCTATTTATAGAGGCTCAGTAGTCTGCTCTTCAGTTTGGAGCTGTCTCTCTTAGCCTCTTGTTGTCTCCGTCTAACTATCTCTCATGGCTTCTGTGACTGTCTCTCTCATGCTCTCTCTCCAAAATCTGTATCCTTGTTAACACAAGGGGTTTTGCGTAGGAGGGCAGAGATTCCGTCCATCAGGTTTCTTTTTTTCCCTGTCGTCTTCTCCTCCTCATCCTCCTCCTCCTCCTCCTTCCAAACAGACTCACAAACAAGTAAACGCTCAAAACAGCAGCGCTTTCCCTACAGTCTTGCCTCCTAATCGTTCTGTCGACAAAACAGCGAAGGGCAGACGTACGCAATAAGAGAAAGGGAGAGAAGAAAAGAGATGCCTCTCACAGATATTTGCAGAACTGTTGAGTTTCAGCTGCTGACAGCCCTTTATCATTACCTTTCATTCTTCCATGTTGCCAAAGGAGCATTTTATATTCTGAGCCAGGCTCCGTGTGGGGGGACTAAATCAATTCCAAATTATTGCACCTCTCAATAACTGATGGCCGTGTCTGGGCGGAGGAGAAATGATTAATGATGATACTATGGACAATGTGAGTAAGACACACTCTGAGACATTATCGGCTGCATGCCGAAAGACACACACACACACACACACAGGGTTCCTCAGTGTGTGTGTGTGTTTGTAGTAACTGGCGGTGATTACTGAGGGAAAAGAGACATCACCGCTCCCTTTTGTGATGAGAAGTAGAGACTTCAGAATGTGTGTGGCAGAATACAATAGGCAGGTGAAATCATAGGTTAGCTCACATGATGATACCATTGAGACACATTATGTAACCTGCAACACCAATCCACCAATCACACGACTAGTGATTCAGCGCCATATACCGATGAGTATAATACATCAGTCAGGCTCAATATGTGTAAATGAAGAGGAAACCATACCCTTTAAGGAGCTTTTAAAAATGCCCACAAAGCCATCAACCATACATCAAATGTGACATAAACATATGCTAATCCGATTAGTTGATGGATAACATGTCAAAGTAATTTTTCAGAAGCAGTTTTATGGTGTTTTCTTTTTTCTTTTATTTTTTGGTGTACTGTGCAGCAAGCCAAAGATTGCGTCAATTGTGAGGATTTGCTGTTTTTCTGTTTCTCTTTCCACAATTTGAGAAAACAAGTAATTTGAAAAATAGAAACAGTGATCTGTATGAAATTGTGATTGGCTTTCTTTGCTATTTTCTGACACTGAATACACCAATAGTCTAGCTCTGATTGATCTCGAGGAAATTCCCAGACAGGGTACTTTTATTGCTTGTTTCTCCTATCCTTTTCCGATAACATGGGGGGGGGGGGAGTCTATGGATATACTATCTCTGAAGATCTACCTAGGCTACATGTAAACCCTATGTAGGTACAGAATGCTGAAGTTAGTCACTGGATAAACAAATCTCAACCCAAACACAGATGGTAGATTTACCAAACACAGATTGGACACTTTAATTATTTAAGCCTTGCTTGTACCAGGTTGCACCTACTCAGAACTGACTTGATTCTTTGTGGCACAGTGCTGGGAACATTCCTCTGAGAGTTTGACATGGTAGCGTCACAAAGTTGTTGTGTCAGCTGGACATCCGTGATGTGAGATCTCAAAGTTGCTCTACTGAATTGAGAGTTGGTAACTATGGAGGCCATTTGAATATAGCACAGTACACTCCGGAAAACAAAAAATCATCACATATTTGTTGCATAGTGTCATGGCTGAGTAGCCGCTGTGTTGTGATGTAGACACAAAGGCAGAGCGCACGTGAGGCAAAACTGAAGCATAACAAAAAGCCGGCCGTTTATTTAGGCTTATGGCAAAAAACTAAACAAAACAAAGGCAAAGACCAAATGATAACCTGGGAACAGCTAGAACTAGACATGAAACTATGACTCGAACATGAACAGGAGCATGAACAGGAGCATGCAAAAACTACGAAAACAAGAGCATGTAAAAAACGAAACTTGAGGAGACATGAAAATCCACGGACCGGAGGCGAGATAAACAGATGGCCCAGCAATGAACAAAAGGAGACAGTGGACTTAAACACACAGAAGGGTGATGAGGGAAGTGGAAACAAATGGCCAACACAGCTGACACAAATGAACATGACACCACAAGGGAAGCAAAACTAAACACACTGAACATGGAACACGAGTTTGGAAAAATAAAACATAAAACATAGTGAGACGTAGACAGTGACAACACGAGCTTGAAATTAGGATGTGATGCCACAGGAAATGACACCTAAACAAGGAAGCATGGGTGATAACATTAACTAGACTAAAACCTAAATAAGACATACTAATAATAACTACTAGAACTCAACACTTCTCCACTACGCCATAAGAAAACCAGAATACAAAACAAACTCTGACACATAGTGCATTATCGTGCTAGAAGCAGCCATGAAAAGATGAGTACAGTGGTCATAAAGGGAACTGTAGCCTCAGTTTCCTAGTCCTAGCTAATCAAAGTGGCACCTGCTGTGGTCTTCTGCTGCCGCAGGCCATCAGCTTCAAGGTTCAATGAGTGGTTATTTGCTACAGTACAGTTGCCTTCCGGTCAGCTCAAAGCTGTCAGGCCATTTTAATCTGACCTCTGCCATCAACAAGGCATTTTTATTTTTTATTTTTTTTTGCTTTTTGCTGCTCAGTTGATATCTTTGATAGCTGTGTGGTAAATCCTAGCAGATCAGTTCAGATCAGTACACTTGCATGTACAGTAAATCAGTTTTTGTCTTCTTTTGGTTGGTTTTAACTTTGGCAGGCTGTCTTGAACTGCATGCCTAAATATGTCCATGTGACTGACTAATCACAACCCAATCTAACATCGTAATCTGGGAGTGTGAGTGTATTTGGCCTGAGGTACTGAGGTACACTGAGGTACTTTTGCCAATTACAGGGCAGTTAAGGCACTGGGAAGTGGGCCAGACATCAGGCCTAAAGTCAGCTAGCTGGACTGAACATGGGTTAGGGCAGGTTTTATATGGGCAAAATGTGATCCAAACAGACATGGCCTGCACAAAGTGGCTGAGTTAAGGCAACCAGACTCACCCTGAGATAACAGCCTCAGTTAAGGTCTAATTAAGGGCCACAGAAAAATCAAGATATAGGTCACATTCAGGCTAATCCTTTGACTGGATACTTACATCATCATGATTTGCCAGTCATATGGTAGGCAAACCCTATAGCATAGGGTATATTTCTTCTTTTTGACTACTATAAAATGAACACATTGATTAGATAAGACTTCCAACTAGACTTTGTGACCAAAAACACATCTGGAGAGTGTTATCAAGGTTCAACTGGTCAGTATAGTCAGTTTTTTCATAAACTTCTGTATGATTAGAGAGAGAAATCCCCACCAGATTTCAGGCACTCCCACAATGGTTTTAGTTGTCAAATATAGAAGTTTTAACTCTTTTCCTCTTGAGATGGTGATGGTGAGCAACCATTGAGCTCTTGGTGACTCTGAACGCCAGCCTGAGAGCACTGCAAGTGGTGTACACAGCGTCACAGTGCTGTGATGTGAGAAGGTTCAGATATTCAGTCACAGTTTATCTATATAGCACAACTGCTTTAAAAAGGTATGAATGCATTAAGCTTTTTCTATGAAAATAAAACAATAAACCAAAGTGTGGATGGTGCTGTGAAAGGATTTAGTTAAAACAGGGACAGCAACAGCAATCGCCCCGAGAGTAGTGTGCTGTAGGAAAAAGTTGGGTTTTTGAGGCTGCAGATACACACGTCTTGAAATTCTTGGCTGTGTGTGCATTAGGACACTAGGTTAGAAAACATTTTGTAGCCAATGTTGGACTAATTTAAATTAAATGATGGCTGTCCGAATCTGCAGTCTGCATCTGTGAATCACTGGTGTATTTCTTGATGTAGCCCCTAAAAGATTTGACTGTAAAAGTGGCACCTACTTTGGACCCAGCATCCAGTTTTGTAGTGCTTTGCTGTTGCTAGCTTTTCGGCAAAAAGAGTAGCCTTTATTTTTCCATAAAATATATGTAACTAATTCTAGCATCATTCTACTTCACTGGAAAAGACTCTTCTTTTATACACACATAATGATCTATGCTCAGTGTAATGTTACAGTAAGTACACATATTTATATAACGCCCTTCTAGTCTTACAGACCACTCAAAGGGCTTTAGACTACAAGTCACATTACAACCAATCATTCATACTCAGTGTATAGAGTCACCACTTGATTCTCTACACTTCTAGCACTTTATCGACCTCACAGCTGATTTAAAATCATCAGTGTGTCTTTGGACTGTAGGAGAAAGCCAGAGTACCTGGCGGAAACCCACACAGGTACAGGAAGAACCAGGAAAAAAACAGCTGAGCTTAAGCGCAATGGCTCAGTGGTTATCACAGCTGCCTCCCAGCAAGAGGACCTTAAGTTTGAACCCGTGCCCAAGACTTCAGCGTGGCATTTACTAGCAAAAAATACACAAAGTAGTACAGTATAGCGATTCAAGAAAATGCTAAGTTAATGCTGCTTAGCCCAGATACACCTCTAATATAATTAAACTAGGCTAGCAGATGATATAAACTATACACTTACAGCAAAATGCTAATTTAAGCAAGTACTGCTGATTAACAGGAATGATGTTTAAAAGGCTTAGGATGGAAACATGCTAATTACCTCTAAACACTTTACAGCTAAGCTAACGAGAATGGTCTACATAAATATTAAGAGATCACAAAAGTTATTATAATTAAGCTTCCATGAATGTCAGAGTTCACATGTGTCCATGCAGCAATTGTTCACATATTTCAGGCTGCACTAGCATACATTTATCAGAAAATATACACCAAACTATGGAAAGTCACTTAACAATACTTCTCTTGGAGGTATTTCCAAAATTGTCCCTTTTATTTAATCATAAGGAGATAAAATATTCTTGCTGGTAAACACTTAAAAACATTAAAAACCACATATGTATTTTCAAGCATTCTTGTGAATGAAATGTAAACACATGAGTGGCACACAGTGGTTCTTGGCAAGAGTGGTATTGCTATTTATTAGATGGTAATCTTTCAACCCTACAATGTTTATTCACTGTTTGAATTTCACTAAGTTTACATTACTGCAGAGCAAGCAGATACAGTCACAGTGGCTTTAGGAGCTAAACTCTGGAGCAGCTCTACAGTTAGGAGGACTAAGTTATAGGAAGTATTCCACTGTTTTTCTACTGGGAACAGTCTCGATATCAATAAACCAACGTTTTGCTAGACGCACGCAGCAGTTGTTCTTTCAATTATGATTGCAGGCTTCAAACTATTTCTGTATAAGATAAAGCTGCAAGCGTCTGAGTCTGTTTGTTGGGAACGAAGGATAGGAGAACAACCAAAATTACCTGCAATTACCACCCACAATCTCACGCATTTATCTCTGACTTCTCCCAGACCAGCGCGCAAACACGCTGAACATCCATAGCGATGCTCCTAAATAACTACTTGCACTCATACATCTGGGGAAAAATGTATAAACACACTTGCTTACAAATCTAAGATCTTTGTACAAAGAGCTACTGTCACGCCCACGGCCCAAATGGCTGTTTTCTGTTGTCAGTCATTTACTCCCAAAACATACACTTACCCGCACTGACAAAGACTTCCATCTTTTATTATCTTGCCACACAACAAAGCCCAAATTCATGTGTGCTTTCTATCTCACTCATAATCTTCCTCATAGCACTCAGGCTGCACTCTGGGGAGTCATTTCAAAACAGTAAGCGCAGCCCCGTGCAAGCTTAAAGTGCACTGTGTTTGCCGGCGCGTGCACATACACAAACTGTTACGGACCCGCGCGTGCTCCCTGATGCGTCGTCCCTGATGCACTTGATAGCTGGTGATAGTAGCCATTGTGAGACGCAATGTTCCCCATCTCTGTGTTGTGCTGTTATTACATTAGCAGCTCTGATTTTATCCCCTTCTTCCTTTCTTCGGCTCTGCACCTCTCTGCCTTGTATCTCTCTATTTCTTCCTCTATCGAGCCTCCCTCCCCCCGTTCTTCCCTCCTTCCCGGTTCTGTCTGTTGTGATTTAGTTCCTACAGTGTTTACTCTCCTATGCAGTTTCAGAAACCAGGGGAAATTATAACTCTAACCTAGGCTGAGTCTCTCTCCAAATTATAGCCATTGATTTGTGTCTTTATTACATCTTCAATGGAACCTTGTTCACCAGCTTCACCAGATCCTGATGCTTTGTGCGGCTCAACACTGCCATCCAGTGATGCTTTAATCCACCGGTGTGCAACAAAGAGAGGCAAGCTCAGGTTTCGTGTTGTGTATGTGTGTACGGCTGCTTATGGATTTTACCTGACACACATGAATGGAGACAACCATGATGCTTATTTCCATTCACATGAGGTGCCGCATACTGTAGGAGGATATAGCAAAGAAGGACTACTAACTGTCGTTCGGCTCAATAGCTCAATTCCAGTGAACGCAACTGAGTTAGTACATCTCTGTGGAACCTCAAAGTGACTGAGATGAGGGTCGCTCCATTCTCTGCATCTCTCACTCGCTCTCTTCGTGGTGGTTTACATTACCCTGGGCAGAGCAGTTTAGAGCAGAATGGCAGCCCACGGCTGGTTTGATGCAGGAATGCCCCGGCCATCTGCTGCACATTAGAATTAGACCTCCAGCCCAATTCAATTAGCAGCCCAAGCCAGTGCCACTGATTGGGCAGAGGGGGGAGTGCTACAAGGGGAGTGCTACAAGTCAGCCACCGGCCCCCAGTAAACACGATAGACCGGAGGGTGTAATAGGAAGGAAAATTATGGAGGACAAAATTTTTTTAAATCAAACGTTTCTAAATAAATTCTTCTAAAAACGAACCAGGTGTGAAAGACGAGCGAATAGAAACGATCAGAGACTGGAACATGACTGAGTGCTGGTGGATATGCCTGAGGTCATACCACAGGTTTGATCAGCAATTTATCACCATAGGGTAATCCTCATCAGAGATTGTGATTTTAAAAAAATAGCTCCGAAATTGTCAGGGAATTGAAAGCCTGTTTTCCTTTTTCTTTTTTTTTCTTTTTTTTTTTTTGGCTTTTGCAAATCATGCCAAGTCAGATTTAACAACAACAGCGGTGGAAGACAAAACAAAAGCCTTCCAGAACATGATATCTGCCAACTTTTTGAGCAAAACAAGAGGAAACAGGCAAAGCTGATTGAATAAAGGAGAAAAGGCCCCCACAGATAAGCATCTTATTTGCCTTCACAATATTTGGACTAAGACAGATGGAAATAAACCCAACCATTATCCGGAGCAAAAAATCCGAACTTCTGAAGAGGAACTGCAACATCTGAAAGAGGCGAAAGCTTACGTAGCAGAATCTGTCGAACTTTTAATACCTGCTGAAATGAGCCAAAGTACGACTCAAAGATGTCTTCCATTATAATCAGTGTTTGATAGGTCACGCTGATGCTTTTAATCAAAAACATCATATTAGAGGATTCAAAGACAATCCACCCAAATTCTGCGTGCGCTTGACCTTACTCTATAATAACAAGTGTCGGAAAGGCCATCCTACCTTTGAATTAGAGTGACTGGAATGAAGAGTATTGTGTCTGTGTGCACTTATAGCTCTCACATTATGGGTTAAGTTGTAAAGGCAGGTGTTAAGCGTTAATAAGAATCTCAGTCACTGTCAGGTCGTCTGACGGAACGCAAGATAGATGCACGTTCGTGTTTTGCTAACAATGAATGACTTAGCCGGGCAAAACATCCAACATATACAAAGGCAGGTGTACACAAACCTTCCTGCCTAATCTGCCTAATCCTCACAAAATCCACATACACACACTTTGGGGGTTGCAGGACATATGCATCCAGTGGAACAAACTTTCTCAAATGTTCAAGACGCTGTCAAATGCTCTCAGAGCCCTTGGAGACATAATGCACAAAAACATTGAGTCATGTAAACAGTGTTCGTGTGAATCTGTTCCCAATTATCTCCTGCATATTTCTCTGATTCTTAACTCACAGCAGACTGGCATCACTGGAAAACCAAAACTTTTAAATGAATTGCAGGATTGTGCTTTTTTGCTCAAGCGAATGTTCACCACAAGCATTTGTTTTCTTATTCTCGTGCAAAGCAAAATATGTTGAACAGTATTTGCACTAGCCTGTTCCCCCCGTCCCCATCGTCAACGGTGGGCCGTACGTTTGTGTGTTCGTCGGGATGGGATTTTGTCGATGTGTGAGAGCAGGGAGGGCAACTTGTCGACTCCCTTTTCTCATCTCTCACCTGCTCCTCACACCACAGAAAGAAAAACAACAACAACAAAAAAAGCCTGCAGTGGAGCAGCACACCGTGTTGTGCAAACATGCCCTCGGGCAGGCACCGCACACACAAATACAAACTCACACGGTTAACAAAATTTCAAAAGTAACAAACACACATAGGGCAGGAAACCTCAAAAAACATATGATTACTCTTTAAAGCTCTAAAAGACCACAAAGAACCAACAAGAGGGTAGAATCTAAAGAAACGCAAGCAGACACAGACAGAGATGGGCAGTAACGCGTTATTTGTAATGCGTTACTGTAACCCAATTACTTTTTCAAGTAACGAGTAAAGTAAGGGATTACCATTGCAAAAACGGTAATTAGAGTACCGTTACTTTCCCGTAAGCACGCTGTGTTACTGCGTTACTAAAACTGTGATTTTTTTGCAAGAATGTCTCACGACAGTGACGTAAGCGAGTGCGCCGTGACAACAGCTGTGTGCAGATCAACAATGGATCACATATCGATTGTGGGAGAGAGTATGAGCGTGCAGCGTTTAAAGCGTGGAAGTACTGACCTTACTTTGAGTTTGATTCCATAAAAAGTGACAAAAACATTAGCGTCCGTTGTGCGTGGGAAGAAAACTTCTTTTTACAGCGAAAAAAACCCCTAAACTTCCAAGCAAGCACCGAGTGCGCAACGACGTAATGGGAAACTCACAGAGAAACTCGCGGATTCTTCAACTGACCGTGGCACACCTGCACCAGGGCAAACCTCCGCCTACCCTCAGTCCTGCTTTACAGGTGAAAATAGAGCAACAGGACCGCTGAGTCTTTGATTTTATTTATTTTCTGCTGTGTTTTACTTGCATCTATTTGAAAGACTGAGTGTAAACACAAAAAAATATTTTATTTTTTGTGCAGGAATGTGCAGAAAATTGGTTTAAATGTTAAACAAATTTCTTCCAGTCAGAGAATGTTGCATATAATTAAATTTTTGCTTGATGCATAAAGTTAAAAGATTAAAACTAATAAAACAAGTTTAAAAAAAGAGACTTCCATTTGATTACATTTTGTACTTAAAGTAGAATTGGGCTGAAAGATCTATCGCTTTATCACCTATTCAGGTTGTAAATCGTGTTTTTAAAAAGTAACTAAGTAACCAAGTAATTAATTACTTTTGAAAATAAGTAATCACTAAAGTAACAGGATTACTTTATTGGGGAAGTAATCAGTAATTAGTTACTGGTTACTTTTTTCAACTAACTTGACCAACACTGGACACAGAAAGGTTCGCCTCGGTGTGACGTAGCCGTAGACGGAGTATTTATGCTGCAGTCAGCAGGTGAAACACTGCTAGCATTTCTGTGTGATGGAAAATGCAGATACAGACAGAGCCTGCTAAACAGCATGTTAGGAATGACTGTGTCTCTATGTGTGTGTATGTGTGTGTAATCTCCATCATCCCACTGTTTTGCCTCTCAGCTAAATCCAGCCACTATTATTGGCCAACAGGAAAATCCTTAGCCTGGTGTGATTAAGTGTCCCGATCGATAAGTGCACTACACTACCTGTGTCCTATGAATATGTGTGTCTGTGAGTTGAAAACAGGACACACTGAGGTAACCGCATGAGCAGAGAGGCTTCTGGATCGATAAATTTGTGGTTTCAGTATCTCAGAGTTATTGCCTTAGCATTTATTTTGACAGCCCTTATGAGTGCGTCTTTATTTCATTGTTCCCATGATAATGCAAGAAGTGCGTTGATTCTGCTCATCGGTGTCAACATGGGCAGATAGACTGTATTCCCAGGATGTGCGTCACAGCTCGTCACGATTGCCGTGTGTACAGTCGATCCAGTGAGTCTCTACGATGAGTCACCCATTTCTACTACTCCGAATGAGAGCGTCAGGCTGGGATAGCTGTGACGTTTTTGGGCAAACGCCAAAAATTGAAAAATATATCTGTGTACAGATTAAATTATATTGTTTCTGAATAATGTAATCCCACATATGTATTTTAGCCCACATGCTAGAGAAAGAAATATTAGTGTACAGTAGTTGTAAGTAAGCAGCAAGCCAACAAATTAGCCAGATTAACTGGATATGAAGGTATTTATGTATGCAGAGACACAGTTCAGTCAGGACCTTTAGAGAAGGTTCAGATATTTTTGTTTGACTCTTCTAAGTGCAGCAGCACAGACGTCAGAGGATGCTTCCATGAAAACAGATTTGATGCTGATTAAACCAAAAATAGCTCGGGAGGTGGGTTGCAAAGCGGCTTAAACCTGTGAGCAGGCCCGGTTTGAGATGCCCAGTTGGATGTGTAGAATAATATTGAGATCAGCTGATCAACATAGGGTGTAGTGAGTGAGTGAGTGAAGCAATGAATGTGTTATCTTATAAGTTTCCAAGATTGTGCCATATTGTTGCCGAGGTAGTCCTCCCTTTAATGTTTCAGCCTGTGTTAAGTGAGGTAAACTTCATCATCCTCAGTTGACCCATCTGCAGGACACTGCATTACAGAGCACATGTGTCACATGTGTTTATGCCTGAAAGAAAAAGTATAATATCGATGACTAATTAGAAAAAGCTTTGCACATGTGCGTACACGTCATGCAATTCAATCCCATACTAAACCCCTTGCACTAGCCAAGCATGGGGATATTCATGTACTTGATATACGCTAAAAATAAGTCAATGCTGATTTTCCTCTGCCAAACTCACTGCATCACCTGCCTATGAGCTTTCTTCCTCACATACCAGTCTCTAGACCTGTGTGACTGAGTCCTAATGTATATCACAAGACAGGATAGGACAAATGTTGAAAGTGGAAAATATGATATATGCAACCATTTAAATGTCTCGCATTCATGGGTATAAAATATCTGTGTTGTAAATGTATTGAAAAGCACAGATAAATAAGTAAAGGGATATTTCAGCTTCCTCCCTCATTTCAGCCTTGGTCCTTCTTGCCAAACACACATTGGAGGTCAAGTACCACATTTCTCAGACGCCATTCCACTCAAGGGCTTCTCTCTCTCTTTTTCCTTTGCCTTTCCTCGACTGCTTTTTTATGCCTTCTTTTCTTCTCTATCAGATGCAGACAGTAGGTACTCAATGCTTGGCCTCACACACGTCTGAGCCAGTGGTCATATATATATATATATATATATATATATCAGAATCAGAATCAGAAAGGGTTTTATTGCCAAATGTTGAGCAGGTTTACAACATTAGGAAATTGCTGCGGT
>NW_005187614.1:543102-582853 GCF_000239375.1 Pundamilia nyererei
GTGTGTGTGTGTGTGTGTGTGTGTGTGTGTGTGTGTGCCCCCATGCAGACAGATTCAGGCAGGCTCTCTAATTAGAGAGACAGAGTGGAGCACACTGACTCAGAACAGGAGGAGAGGGATAAAAGAAAGGTTGCTTTTTTTATACCCCTGCTGAAAGCATTACACAGTGTACGTGTATGTGTCCCGCTGCCTGTTAGTGCTCTTATGCACATGGCCTCGTGTGCATCTCTGCGTGGATTTCTACCCACCTGTGCAAAGTTCACCTTCTCACTTTTTCTTTGTTCCCATTTCCTTTCACTGCCCGTTCATACGAGTACATGGATGCACGTGTGTTTCTGTGCACGTGTTTGTGTGTGCGTCCGCGCGCACATTCGTCAGGTGTCACCCAGTGAGTCTGATCACCACAGAAAGCTGCCGCCACTGTTGGCATGGTGACTGCTGAAATGCTGTGAGACACTGCTGCCATGGTTTCCAGGCACGCCAAGCAGGGTGGAAAGAACCGGTGCTGCATCTCTACATTCGCTTCCTCTTTCTGTGTGTATGTGCATGCGTTTGAGGGAGTCCCCTTCCCTCATTACTGCCCTCATTGACTTCCATCTCACACGTCTCTTTGTTAGAGATGTGCCCTTAAAATGTGCAGAGAGACATGTTTCCCATCTTTCTGTGTATACTGTACATCCTTAGGCTTTAGGAGGTGCATACACGGCATAAGACTATCTTGGGTTGCAAGGTGTGTGTGTTTGTGGGCTTTTTTTATTGATTGGATCACAAAGCCATATCGTGCTCGGAGCCCGAGTTCTTTTTCGAGCCATATATTGGTTATGTAGCAAAAAATGTGCAACGCAGGAAGTGTTGAGTGCATTTGAGTAGACACAAGCCAAATTCAGTCTTTCTTCCCCCGTTAATACAGATCAATAAAGCTCTTTTAAGAAAAAAAAGCTTACTCAGTAACAGACCTAATTGTTTTAGCAAATCCAAAAGAAGTACTCAACCAAACGTCCTGCTTATTTCCACGACTCCCACAGAAGTTTTTTTTTTCTTTCTGTTTCAATTATTGTGTCACTTGTGGTTTTTACTCTAAATGAACTTGTTGTGATGCTGTTCTTTCAACATGTACTGGACGTCGCTGTGGCAACAGTCTTGTCTGTGAGCCATGGTGTTTTTATGTTTGTTCATTTTGTCACAAAGAGTCGAGAATTGAAATGACAACTGTGAAACACAAGTGTCAGGGTGGCCACAAACAATAGACATTGTAAAACAAAGGAGCCGCTTGTGCTCGTGGGGTGGTGAGAGCCCCTGCCTGAAGCTATAGCAGCTGGCTTGAGGTTATCTGAGCATGCCCGCTACCCTGGTGCCTGATGAATGTGTCTGCCTCTCACTTTGTTCTTTGTCTCTCGCTCGCTCCCTTGGGTTCTCTTCCCATTTATTGCTCATATAATATGACTTTATACTCTGGCTTTAGCCCCATTCTTTAAATAATCAACTCAGCATGTGTATATTTCAGTTTATGCTGTACACTATTCACTTATAGAGCATCCATAATATTTTGTTATGCCTATTTTCACTCTATATTATTATTCAGGGGACTAGAGGAAGCTTTATGAGATTAAAAGTTCTTTTAAAAAACATTATTTATCTGATACTGGCCCTTCATTCAAAGCCTCACTTCATCATCATCATCATCATCATCATCATCATACTGAAATAAGCCATTTTAGCCTTTAGTCTTTTTAAGCCCTCCCTGCAATCACTCCTGCTCTGCCTGGATGAAGGATCCATCAGTAAAGTAAATGGCTGCTTTATACATAGGGAACAACCATTAAGGTACCAATTAGCCAACTTGTATTGTTAGTCGCACTTAAACATGTAAAAGCAGCTCTTGCTATAGTTGGTGTGGCATCATATACATCCACTGTCTTCACTTCACTTATGTTAAAATTTCTTTCACATAATTTTATTTACAGATTATGTTTTGATACCTTACCATTGCCCTTTTGTGCTGCGTTAGCATTAGCCTAGCTAAAAGTTTCACACTGGGTGAAACTTTGTGAAGAAACATGTTGCCTGGCGACTGTTGTTGGTGCAAAAAGGAACGCTGTTGCTACAGTTAACTTCTTTAAGAAAGTCAATGTAACTTTTCTTTTCCAATAAAAAGTCTGTTTGGTCAACCTTCAAATCTGCCGAGCACTAAGGTGAGTACAGGATCAAACTTTCTGAGGCAGATGGTGCTTAGAGCACAGCTCTGTCTTTGACCATTTAAGGAAACACCTGCCAATCAATGTCAACAAGGACGACGAGCAGGAAGGGAACTGTTGAAGACTCACAGAAATCTATAGTCTGATCTTTGGGTAGATAGAGATGACTTGCATGTTATATATTCTGAACTCATTATTTTAAGTTTAGTCTGTGTTTAATCATGGCAAGAGTATACTGTAACACTTAATCATAACACCCATACATATAGCACCAAATCACAACAACAGCTGCCTCGAGGCACTTTAGAGAGAGAGAAACCCCCAACAATCATTTAACCCCTTGAACAAGCGACAGTGGGAAGGAAAAACTCTCCTTCAACAGGAAGTAACCTCCGGCAGAACCAGGCTCATTTGCCACAACCACTTGGTGTGAGGGGAAGAAGACTTTCAAGTAATAGTTATTTTCTGTTAACAAGTCATCGAATTAACATTTTTACCACTGTTTTCCATAGTGTGACTATATCATAAGTACACAAAAATGTACTTAAATATTGAACATAATGATTGCTAAAAGTACATTTCTTTTCCAATTCCAATGCAGATTTTTGCAACCCATTGGCAAGTGAAGCTCACTGACCAAAATTTGCAAAGCCTGGGAGACACAGCTACTTTGTGAAACTGTTCATTTGAGTGGGAATTGTTGAGTGTGAGCGAAGCAATCCTTTATAAAATGTCACTGCGCCCAATCCTGTACAAAATGTTTACGCAAATTACAAACACGCAGGCCGGGATAATCCCCTTCACGTGCTGTTAACTCCTGTGTAATCTGCCCGGCAAGCTGTCTCCTGTTCTAATATATGAACAGGACAATTGTGCTCTGAAGTGTTTCAGAAAGTTTGTGCAAGCTTGTGTGAAACACCAGGGTACACTGAGCTAAGGTTTTCTAGTCCTGTGTCTGGGACAGACATCTGTTTTTAATGTCCTTACCTCCATTTTCATCCTGCCATCCTTTCATAATTCGATTTCCTTTTTTTCCTTTCTTTTTTATATCCGCTGCCTTACATCAATCTCTGTCTGTCGCTCTTCATCTCCCCTTTTTCTTCATTCTTCCAGAACATTTTCCAAGGAAAGGATATCGGGGACCATCTGCTCACAAGATAAGACTTTGATAAGGTTACCTTGACTTGGAAAGCCACCACAGGCTTTTCTGATGTTTCCAGAAGTAATTTTTAACAAACAAAAAGACTAAAGCATAGAATTAACTGTGTGACATCAGCAGATTTGTGAACTTGTGGGCTTTGTTTTAAACATGCTTATGTGGATTCAAGGCACATAAACAATAAATAATGCTTTATTTAAGTGACTGCATATTTAAGAAAAATCACTTTTGCACAAGTTGCTCTACAGGATCTTATGTTAGGATGTGTTTGATTTTTCACTCGGAGACAGCAGGACTGCAGGCTTTGCTCTATTTTGGCATAAAACACATTAGTACATAATATTCACTTCATGGATTCAGTAACGGATTTCAGAAAAAGACACAGACAGACAGATCTGAAAACAATCCTTCAGATCAAATGCGACCCTTGTTTAATCCGCTTTCACGCCCCCTTTGATTACCAACAAAGCCTCCTGATCACACACCGAAACCTCTTACCCCTGCAGAAAATCTCCAGATTATTAGATTTTTGGTCTCACACATACAATAGGATTATAAAAATGAGATGTGGTGGACTAGGAAGTAAAGATCACAGATCTTATCTTTTGCAAACTGATAAAAAAGGGAATTGTTGAAACAACTTAATTGTCAGCTAGTTACATGTTTTTAAAAAATTAACTTAAGATCAAACCAAGAGATTTAGGTTACATGCAACACACAATAACTTGTGTGCTTTCACTTAAATAAAAAAATAGCACGTTAGAGGAACAGGTTTTGATTTGAAGCTGGCAGAAACCCCCCAAAAAAACTACAACAGCAAATAGAAATACATTGTATTTTCCCTTTGGCCTTTTACTTCTTGAGATATCAAAATGTATGTTGTCTTCAATGTATTGCTGTGTAACATTGTCACTGTGGGCAGCATGCCACGATGGGATTGTAAGTAACTTCACGATTCCCCAATTTTCATCTTTTCAAGGCCGAACTGAAAGTGACAAAACATAAAAATGTCAGGGAAAGTATTTAGAGAGCTGATGACAAAGATAACGGTGTAATCACAATGATGTTGGAGGGGAAGTCAATAGAGACGGCACTGCTGGTGTGAAGGGCAGCAAAACAGAATCTTAATGACACCTTAGACTGTAACTGGCACTGAGGCAAGTCAGATGAGCACTGAACATGACCGTCTCCATGTGATTATTGACAATAGTTTTATTTTTATTGCTTCCCATTCTGCTTCTAGATATTTGACATACTAACAATACCAGCTAAGACAAAAAAAAGACACGTGACACAAACGAAAATGCATTTTTAAAGCTAAACGATTTTGTTAAGTGGGAAGGTAGTGAAGTGGTTAGCATTGTTGCCTCACAGCAAGAAGCTCCTGAGTTTGAATCTGCCAGTTTTTCATGGAGTTTGCACGTTTGTCCCAACCCTGCATGGGCTCTCCACAGGTAATCTGGCTTCCTCTGAGAGTCCAGAGGCATACATGTTGGGTTAATTGGTGATACTTAATTGGCCATCAGTATGAATGGATGTCTTAGTGTTATGCCTGGCTCAGACCAGCAACATGTCTAAGGCACAACAGCTGAGATAGAGTAGCTCCACTGTAACCCAGAAATGGATAAAAGGGAGAAGATGGATGTATATAGTGTTTTTCCTTTCGCCATAGACTTTCATATCCAATTTTTTCTAGATTTTTTTGCCTGTAAAACCCTCATTCTTGCTTTACTAACTATTACCTCGAAACATGTGGTTTCACAACCTGTGAAACACAGGTAAGCTTCGAATTTTATTAGAGCAGCTTAAATCATTAGAGATTATTAGCTTAATGTAACCTTCTGATCCACTAGTCTGCTGGTATATCGCGAGTTGTCAGGCAGGAAGCTTTATTATTTTAGTTTGTTAAAATTTTATTTTCCTGTTCTGGTCGAATTGGGCCTCAGTGTTTGTTTACGGCACATCTCCAGATCCAGGTGAGAGCAAGTCAAAATGATGTTACCTGTCCATGTTCAGCAGCAGTTTGAATATCGCTGTATACTGATACGGGTCAGTTTGTCTTAGATTCACTGTAGCATTTAAATTCACCAAAAATTATAAAGCTGTAGCAGTGTGTCGCCCTGTCGCCACGAAATGTATTCGTCACAAAGTAGTTGTTCGTGTATTTCATGGAGTCTTTGCGTGTGGACATTCTAAACAGAGCATTTTACACGATTCATACCACTCTGAACACGGCTGAACAGGATGGCTGATACTACTTTCATGTGACGGCTACAAATCTGTTCTCCATTCATGAAATTGTGGTACATGATGCTCTGAGTCTAATAAAGGGAGGGTTTGCATGAGTTCAAAAGCTTTAATATAAAGCAGCTCTATTACCAGTTTGCTTTCTGTACAGGTCCTTGAGGTGGCAGGGTGATTTTCCAGTGTCTGTACTGAATAATGCTACTTCAAGCGCTTGATGATTCGGTGGCTTGCCTCTATGTGTTTAAGAGACTGAAATAATGCTGTGTATCTTATCTGCTTTGCCACAAATAATTCTTTAACTTCTTTAATGACTGAGCCTTTGCCTCGGGTTTGATAACTAAAGATTGAAATCTCTGATTATTCACACTAAATATATTCTCATAACTACAATAGGTCATCCAATTAATTAGGTTGCTTTTGAAGGTGACATTGCAATGTTTATCCAATTAAACTGAGGTTTGCAAATGTAAAACGGGTTGATTACATTTGGAAACAGCATATTCGGTTTATGTTAAGTACAAGGCACTGCATGCATGACATAATGATTGGAAGCAGAGTCCACCCAAGAGTTTGAACTCGTGCTGTGAAATATACAATATGAACTTGAACTTCTTTCTTAGAAAACTTCGAAGGTATTGCTAAATCTTTTGCCGTACCTATCTCCCTCATGGCTGAATGCCCCAGCCAAGGCAGGTTGTAATATCAGTATATAAGAGTGTGAAAAGAAATGCACAAAGGGAGCAAAAGAGATTCTGATGAAACAACAAATGTTTATGGACAGCTGTAAGAAAAGGAAGAAACTGGCAAGCAGATGTCTAACAGCGATACCTCTGAAAGTGTTTGTTGATACTCATTCAAGGTTTGTTAAATGGGATATAAGCTGTAAACTGTGCGGTGGAAATGAATCTTGGTGCGACTTTCCACTGGCGCTATTTAATGAAATCTAAAAGCCTAAATCAATAGCGTGATGGAAGAAGAAGGTTCCGATGAAAAGCTTTCAAACCTTCAACAGTTCGTGAAAGAAACACTCACAAAGAAAACAGGAAACCCAACACCCTCCCTCGGCTTCACATTTGTTCCCCGTGTTATCAACCTTTCTCACTTTCCACCAACACTCATTACCGTGCTGGTCTGTCTAACAGCAGCCAGAGATGAGTTTTTGAGTTGGAAAAAGGCCAAAGAAACATCCACTCAACCTGCCCATTTCCTGTTTTTGCTTGGTCTTCCAACAGGATGGAGTGAAGATTTCCTAGGCTCATTTTTTGGACTCCCGTTGCATTGTCACTTCATTCATTCAGTCAATAAATTACTCTCTGGCTGGCCTGTCACTCAGTGTGCAGCTTGCTTGTTTTTAGTTTGACAACAGTAGTTAAAAATGGAAATAGCTATTATATTTAAAGATAATTTATCTTTGGCGTAGCCTTACTAGATATGGTAATGGGCAGATACAAGTAATAATGTAGATAAGGCAACATCAACAACAACAATAATAATAATAATACTGGTGTTTTTTCATTTATGTACACATGTTTTACACATGTACAACACAGAAATCTCAAAATGTAAAGGATGGAACAAAAGAATGGAAATGGAAATTATCAACCTACATAAGGCTGAATTCAAAGACACCCCAACAATCAAAGTTAAAAAGATGTTGCAGTAGGCTAGTTCATTTTGCCAAAATTTCATTGCAACTTAAAATGGTACACAGTAGTTGGTATGGCCCCCATGAGCATGCCTGACAGCGACACCCTGCTAATGAGATGACAAATGTGTCCTGAGGAATCTCCTCCCAGATCTGGACTATGGCATCACTGAGCTTCTGGAGTGTCAGAGGTGCAACCTGGGGGCATCAGATGGACCCAAACCTAATCTCCCAGAGTTGTTCGATTTAGGTTAGGCGAGCATGGTGGCCAACATGGGGGGTAAATATGGGAACCAGTCCTTCATCCTCCTGGAACTGCGTGCATTATCTTGCCACATGAGGAGGGGCATTGTTGAGGTCCAGGACAAACGCAGGTCTGATAGTGGGTGCAAAGATTTCATCCCGATACCTGATGGCAGCCAGGGTTCTGTTTCCTAGCCTGTAGAGGTCTGTGCATTTCTTTATGGATATCTCCAGACCATCACTTACCTACCCCCAAACCACAGGGCCCCAGTTTTGGTTTTCTATGGCAAATGCCAGTGAGTCTACATGGTGCCAGGTAGTGAGCACAGGGCCCACTAGAGGACGTCAGGCCACCCTCATGAAGTCTGTTTCTGATTGTCAGGGACATTCACACTAGTAGCCTGCTGGAGATCATTTTGTAACTCTGGAGGTGCTCATCCCATTACTCCTTGGACAAAGGAGCATATGCCTCTCCTACTGCTGGGCTAAGAACCTTCTATGGCCCTGTCCAGCTCTCCAGGACTAACTCCCTGTCCCTGGTATCTCCTCCATGTTCTTGAGAGTGCGACGGGAGACACAAACCTTCTGCCAATGGCATGTATTGATGTGTCATACTGGAGGAGCTGGACTACCTGTGTGTAGGGTTCAGGTATCACTTCATGCTACCACTAGTGACACTGACTCTAGCCAAATGCAAAGCTAGTGAAAAAGAAACCCTGTTGTTAATTTCATTAGTAAAACTCCTCTGCTACTGAACTGACCAGATCAATATCCCTGTTTTAACTGACTTGATGCTGAACTCTGATTGAACCATGGCTTTGTAGCTAGCCATGGTTAGCATAATATAAACCTGTAGCGCATCATAATATAGCAGCTAGTCCAACTTCAGTAACCCTACAAACATCACTGCTGTTTAGTTTTCTATCTTCATTTATGTTGGAAGTGATAGCAGAGCTGTACGTTTTAATTTTTTCAGAAATCCCTCAGTCAGAACATGCTATATCATGTTTAGGTGGAAACTAGCAAGCTAACTCCCAGCTAACTTCTAACGCCGTTGAATTTGATACAGTCATAAAAAAACGTTTTTGTGGATGCCTGGATGTTAAACTTAATCAGTGCAACAACCAAAACCTACTTAAAGTATGAACACACACTAGTCTCACTTGTTTATGTTTTTCAATTTGTCGGGTGGATATACAGTACTGTATCAGACATTATTTCTTTTTTATTAACAATGTCAGTGTATTAAACACTTTCATTGTGACCCTCTCCTGTTCTGGAAATCCACTAAAGATTTTCACTGATTAGCTGCAAAACCTGCGACTACTGCGTATAATTAATTTTGAGCCGGCCGAAGCTACAGTAGCTTATAAGTATCATTTATAATAATTATAAAGTATAATCACCATCTACCACCCCTGCCTTTTTTTTTGTATTCCATGTGCAAGGGATTAGCATGATTTTTAGTTAAATTAGAGGCTCCATCGGATGAAGTAAGTACGCCCAATAGCATTTTTATACATTTACTCTTGTCTGATACAAGCAAAAGGGTGAGAATGGCAATGAAGAAGAAGGATAATGATTAATCGCAGAACAATTTGGACATTTACAGGAAACACTTGGATTCAAAGCTTTTTAAAATATTTAATTTAAATATGACAAAGTCAATCACTGACTATGTTTATGTGTTACAATCTCAATTCCAAAAAAGTCAGGACTCTGTGTACTCACAATGGAACACAAGAAACATATCAAATGTTTAAACTGAGACATTTTACTATTTCATGAATAATATTAGCTTATTTATAATTAGATGGCAGCAACACATCTCAGGAAGGCTGGATTGGGGGCAACGAAAGACTGGAAAAGTAAGTGGCGCTAAAAAGAAACAGCTGGAGGAACATTTTGCAACTAATTGGGTTAATTTGCAACAGGCCAGTAATATGAACGGCTATAAAAAGAGCATCTTAGGGAGACAGAGATTCTCAGAAGCAAACATGCGCAGAGGATCACCAATCTGTGCCTACAAATTGTGGAAATAATTTAGAATAATGTCCCTCAGTGTGAAATTGTGAAGATTTCAAATAGCTCATCATCTACAGTACATCGTGAAAAGATTCAGTGAATTTGGAGAAATCTGTTTGTGCAAGGGACAAAAATGAATATTGCATGCCCGTATCATCAGGCCATCAGGTGGCAATACATTAAAAACATGCAGGATTTTGTCATAGAAATCACTCCATGCGCTCGGGAAGATTTTCAGAAATCACTGTCTGTGAACACAATTCACTGTGGCATCCACAAACGCAGGTGAAAGCTCCACCATGCAAAGAAAAAGCCATATGAACATGATGCAGAAAGGCCAAAGCTCATTTAATGGACTGAAATAAAGTGAAAAAACTGTTCTTTACTCATATAAATCAACATTTCAAATTATTTTAGGGAAACATGGATGCCACATTCTCCGGACTAAAGAAGACTGCATCTCATAGACCAGCACGGCGTCGTAGTTGAAGAGTCCAGGTGCAGAACTGTCCTGCCTACAGTCCAGACCTTTCGCCAATTGAAAACATTTTTGCTCATCATGAAAATAAACGTATGACAAAGTCCCTGGACTGTTAAACAGACAAGAACGGGGCAACGTTCCTCCCCCAAAAGGTCCAGCAGCTGGTACTGTGAATAAAATATGTGTTTATAAGATTCACTGCATTCTGTACATAGCAACCCAACTTTTGGGGAATCGAGGCTATAAATGCTTTTTGTTTTTAAGTTGCTGGACAAACAGAAACAGATGTGTTGCTGATCCCTGATTTGTCTTCCCAGCCACCGGCTGGATCAATACTACGAGAGCACAGGCTTGTTAAGCCAGAGCCAGCCTGCTGATGTAGGTCAGTGACAAAGCATTGTCTCTTATTTAAGAACACCATGTGCTGTGAGGACACCTCACCACTGCACCACTCCTGCATCTGTTGCACTTCTCAGTAACAAGGCGTTGTCTTTATAGTGGAAGTATGTGTTTAATGAACTCTGTCTCGATGCTATTTTTACCCCGTACACAGTTCTGAATATGCACTGATTTCTAAAGTATATCTCGTTGAAATATCACAGCCTTAATGAAACATCCCCGCTTCTTTTATGTGAAGAGCTCAGGCAATCAGCAGATGAGATTGAGTTCTTCTGCACTGATAGAGATGCAATATCATCATATCAATCTGATGGATTCAATTAGAAATACCCTACTTGCTTTTTCATGTCAAAGCTAAAGACTTGAAGACTTTTTTTTTATTGATTTACATACTTTTTCAATAGATTTCTAACTACGTTTTTAACAGACACATTTCTACACTTTTATTCTCCCACACACAAAAGTCCCTGTCATTAAACTGATTCGGAACAGGAAATCATTATTGGAGCCTCAGCTGAACATAGATCAGCAGCTGATGTTGATCCATCTGTTTCACTGCTGCTCCTTTAAGCAATAAGTACTGGTCTGGGATCAGTGTTAGTGAGTCTGTTTGCATGTATGCATGATGATTACCGTAAATGCAGGATTGTCTGGGACCCGAGCAGGGGCAGGATTACTGCTGACTCACCAGGGAGCTCTTTCTCCTTCATACATGTGTGTGATTGAGTGTGTGCTAGAGAGTGTGTAGTAGTGTGCGTGCAGTTCTCAGCAAGCGCTGATGACGGTGCACATGCCTCCTAATCAGCACGTGTTTAACAAGATCCTGATTGTGTCTACACCTGACGTGAACACCTAGTTTGCTCCCTGGAAACTTCAGCAAAAATTACCACACACACACACACATACATATGCAATATGTCCTTCCCTAACTTTTGCAAAACTTTAGCCAAACAACAAGTCTGTCTATTGTGCACAGACACATTCTCATGCAAACAGAGACGCGGCACACAAATATACGAGGCCGAATGGTTTTCTTGCCCCGTTGCCATCGACTGGGAGAAAAGAAGTGCCAGAAAGAGAACACAGAGTTTTAACCAAGCAGCAGAGCAAACAATGGCAGATTAAGAACAAAGCAACGCAACTGCTCCGTGTTTCCTAGAATGTCGTATACAACAAGGTCACCATGTCGAGGCCACGTCATCCGTATTCAAAATCAGCTCTAAACCCAGTCTTTTGTTTTGATCCCTTCATGCCTGCACGCACAAATACAAACTCTAAAATACACACAATCATCTTTGACTGGTTGCCAGGTGATGACAGGACAAGGGCATGGTTCACATTTACAAGAAATACCTGTTCAATGTGAGAGACTTTAGTCCCAGAACTAGCCTATTTCTGCACACTTTGGCCTGGTTTGGGAGCTCTCTGACTGCTCTTTGAGCTGGAACAGAACGGAGGTGGATTTGCCTCCCACAAGCCCATCATCTGTGCTTGCCTAGTATGACAGCCGTGCCGTGTATGTGTGTCTGTTTGTGCGCGCGTTGTGTGTCTGTGCACGTTGCTGTGTCTCATGAGCTGCATGGAGCAGGTTTTGATGAGAACAAACTGACATAGTGGCCCAGGAGTCCTGCATTTTTTTTCCACTCAAGCATTCTGCCTCTCTGCCTACCTCTTTGTTTGTCTCTCCTCAGGTACTCGCACAAGCAAACATAATGTGAATTGAGTGAGACAAAAAAAGGCAAAGAAAATTAACACGACCATTAGCTGCCAGAGTTTTGCTGCTGCGTGATTGTTCTCTCTCGATGTGCAACAGTTACTCCAGGTATTCGAAGAGAAAAACTGGAAAGTGTATAATGGTTTTTAAGCAGGATGACATGAAATTAGAGCATGATGAGGTGCAAGCTTAAAACCACCTCCTTTATGTCTCTCATACATCCCTGGATTTTAGCTGATCGTTCCACTGCATCCCACTGACGCACGAGTGCAGACTGAGATCCGAGGTCAGTACCTCAGGCTCTTTTTCACGCTCCTTGAGCCGTTCCCGACCACGTGGTGCGACGGGGACCTCTGTCCTGCTGGCGGAGGCCGGCATCATGGTGTTTTTGGTCTGCACCAACGTTTAGGTTGCTCATATATGTCACGGTGGCGCACACTTTTCCCACAAGTATCCTGCGTCGTAACAGGATCAGTGGTTTTGACTTCACCCACCGGTGGTTTTAATGTTGCAGATGATCGGTGTAGACTTTCAAACCGCTGCCAAGAATATGGTTTATACACAACATGCTGGGACAGCCTTAGTGGATGCCCACATACACTACACACAGACACACATTTCACCTGCATATTATACTCTTCCTGCTGCAATGCAAGCTGTCTCTATGGTTGAATGGGTGCATGATTTGAAGCCTGTCTTTGAAGTCCGTTGAGGCAGGGAACGGGAAGTGATGGATTTATGTTTCATGACATGCTTTACTGGCACAGTGCCCTTCTCAGTCTGCCTGGCTCATCCCGGGTCTGCCCTGCAAATTCTAATCGTATTCATCCAAAGCTGACAACCTTGTATAATTCACCCTTTGCCTTCCTGATTTTGTTTCTCTTAATTCTTTTTTTATTGTTAGTCACTGTTTAAAGCCTTCTTTAAACTTCTCTAAGTCTCCTTGTATGTCTTCATCTCTCTCTCTGTCTCATACCCTTTGCTGCTCATCTGTGTCTCTTCCCCTTAGCTCCTGAGTAAGAAGCTACTTACCCTGTGCTCTCTGGAGGGGAGGCAGCTGTCTAAACAGGACAGCTATGATGCTGGCCTGTGTGCCCCCTGCTCCTTGATATAATCTCCTGGAAAAAACAAACTGTGTTCTTTCTTCAGCATTTCAGATGAAGAGTCTGTTTTTCTGCATAATGGTGTTAAAACACTTGTTGCACAGCCCATCCTTTATCAGTATGTTTAAGCTGTAGTAAGAGTTGTTCACACACTCTAACAGACCATTTATCATGGTAATGAAAATAAAGCAGATTTAGACTATTTAGCTCTCCTAATTAAAGTGAGAGGACACATTAGTTGAAGCCTGGCTTTATTAATAGGTTGAGCAGGTTGTAGTCAGTCGGTTCAGGGCTCAAAAGTACCCTTCCAGGTTTTTCTGTCATTGTGAGCATTAAGTTCCCCTGGTACACAGCAATACAGCCTCTCTACCCCACCCAAGGAACTGGTGCTCTGAACTGGTGCTCAGCACATGCAATCCTCCCATTTAGTGGGGAAAACCCTAAAATCCAGGTACCAACCTAGATGGCATGACTAAACCCAACCCTGCTTGCTGAATTTCAAAAAGGGCAACATGACAATGACATTCATCTACTCACCAGGAAGCTGGTTCCACGACCTGTGCAGTGTGCTGAGGTGAGCCTCAATCTATCTATGCATATCTTAATGTCCTACACAGGCCCCTTCCCCAGAGGAGAGGTGAAAAATCCCCTACAGCAAGTTCAGACACTACAAGATTGGACTGAATCATGTTAAATAATCAGGTCCAATCTTATCTTAAAGACCTCAAGGAACCACATCACCCAAATAGAGCACTTCATTCTCAGGCTGCTGAATTATTTGTGGTTCCTAGTGTTTCTAAAAGTAGAACGGGAGGCAGAGCCTTCAGCTTTCATCTCCAGCTCCAAAATTGGAAGACAAGGTCTGATTTTGCCTTATTAGACCCAACATATTGAAATAAGTCAATACCGATGTGTTGAAATCTAAAGTTGGCAGAAAAGAATCTCAGCATTCAGCGTTTTGGGTTTCTTTGACGTGTTGTCCATTGTTTCAGTTAGACCTCGCAGACTTCATCAGGCTGGACAAGTTCACAGCTAGTCTGTTACACAGGCGGCCAAAAAATAATGGATTCCTTCTGAAGGAATATTGCTAGTTTTATTCTTATGAAAGTAACAGGAAATATCCTGCTCAATGAGATTAAGAATTGACAGTTAACCTGAAGCAGCACTCGATTCAAGAAGAACCTCGTGTTCTCATGGGTTCATTTTATTTACAGTTACTTTGTTGATAAACCTGCTTTGAAGTCATCTATTATCAATGAAAAATTTGTGCTACCGACACTACAATGTATCATTTTATTCCATTTATTAAGAAAAAGAATATATAATTTATATGATTTATAAAAAGCTTTATGTTGCCAAATTAAGAAGCTTCTCGAAATTAAGCCTCATCATCTATTCTTCTGAGGCTGATGTGCATTTCATAATATCCTAATGTATAACAAGTATTTTGTGTCAATCAGTGAGACTGTGCAGCCAACCGCCTGAGCCAGAATTTAGAGCAGCAACAGGGCCGATTTAGTGGAAGTACAGCTGTGAGACAATGAAATGCAATCCAAAAAATCCATTTAAAGTAAAACAGTAATGTATTTAAAAGGCTTGCAAGAACCACAGAAAAGGGGGTTTGCATTATTCCCATGCAGGATTTTACAGCTTTGCGTTTCATATTTTGTTTTCAATAATCAAAAGAATCATAACATTCATGTCACCGAGTATTCTAGCACGAAGGTGTGCTTAAATTTGCCTTATGTAGCACACTCCCACCCCACTGCAGGACGGGCACTTTTCCCACACAAGCCTCAATTTTTGTCACCCTGGAATGGCACTGTGAGGTAACACAGGTGCAAATGCTTAAAGAAAAAAAACACTTTTAAAAGCCATCCTGTTCTTGCCTCATACATCACACCTCACTGCAAAGTTTGAAAGTAGAGCCGACATTAATTGTTCCAAAGGATATGCCCAGAAATTCTGTAACAGAAACAAATTAGAGATGCTTTCATCCATGATCTTCTCTTTTGGTCGCCACCCAAACTGCGCTGCCAGAGGTGACAGTACCACGGGTAAACTGAGAGTTTCCCTATTCAGCCTCAGCTCCGCCTTTAGCTGAATATTCCTGCAAAAGAGTGACCTCATGCTGCAGCTCATTCTCACTTGTGAAAAAATCCCCAAGGTACTTTTTCTTGTCCGATGCAAACCCCCCATCCCCGTGGTAACCAACCAACCACAATCCACTATGTATCTGCTGCTTCATATTCCCAACCCTGATTTAAAAAGCCTTACAAATTCAGACTATATCGTGATTAAGCTGCAGTAATGCAGCGCCGAGGTCACAAACTGGACATGCTACGCTCCTCTGCCATGCATTAAAATCACAAACAGAACTGGTGACAAGACGGCCTTGGCAGAGCCCTGTTGCCACTGAGAATGTACTCGACCTACTGCTGAGGACACAGCTTTCCTTCCAGTTACACAAGGACCAGATGGCTTGGAGCGCAGCCCTAGAACTTCATACTTCCTCATCCACAAAATCCAGCCCGTGCTGCGTGGAAGGGTTGATTTAGTAGCGTGTCAGTTAAAACACCCTCTGCCTTAAATATCCAAATGAAACAAAAACTAATTTCAGCTGTTGATCATCTGTTGTCCGGATTTTCCCTCTAACCCCATCATTATCTCACAGACCAAAGAACGGTCTCCGAGACAAAAGGCACCAGTCGAACGCATCAAATGTCCTTTTGAGGACCTGAAATTTTATTCTCCTGTCAGACTCTCTACAGCAGAACTGCCTTCACACACACATACGTATAAAGACACACACTTGCATTGACATGTATACAATTGTGCACACTTGCTTGACACCAGGAAAATGTGTGCCTAACGGCCCGCGGGGGAATCTGGCTGTGATCAAAAATGTATCAAAGGGGAGATGAAACTTGAAAAAGCAAACTTGAAAAGATCTGCTCATTTTGTACCTGATCATAAAAAAATTCTCTGGGTTTTTTGGGGACAATGTGGAGCTGTTGTTCACTAATAGCAGAGACTGGTTGGCATATTTCTCCATTTTTGTTCTTTTGTTTTCTACGCCAAAATGCTGCAATTGTTTAAAAGCCTATTAGCCTGCATTGCAAAGCATTATTAGTCATGCAAGCAGCTGTCAACTCTCTCTCTGCGGGTTCAGCTTGATGGCTGCAGGGTCTATCTTGTATGGGGAAAGCAGGCAGTTGCTGTAACCGCATTAGCTGCTGAACCCAAGCTGTGCTGTCATCTCCCTGTCTGTCTGCACCTCTAAATACAAACACAGGTGAACAAGCACCTTTAAACTCGAGCTAGCCGCACTCTACTGTTCTTACAGATGAACCGGGTTCTGTTCAAACAACAGGGAATGAAATTATGTCTGACTCTGCCCTAGTTTCTGTGCTCAGAAGCCGCTAATGGCTTATTAAACATTGCTTTGCTGACCTCTGCTGACCTGACACTATTCGATGGGATCACCAGGCCTTGTTCACTGCTGTGGAAACAATTATTATCAACCGTGGTAAGGTAAATTGATCCAGATCAGCAAGTGAGGCAAGCATTCCTGGAAGGAAAGGGTTCTTTACTTTCCTCTTTGACTGCAAAATGCTAAACAAAAAGGTAAATCTTCAGCGTCTGCATGCAACAACAGTTCAGCTGCAGCTTGTTTGCCCCCCTGAGATGGTCCTAAGAGCTGTCAGCTCTCCTTAAAATTCATTGCACCAGTAAAATACATATAAATACCTCCTCCCGCTGCTGAAACCGGAATGCTCAATAGAGTTAGACAGATTTCAGACACCACCTCTGTCACTGCATCTGCTTACTTTCTAACTGCCCCCGTTTCCGTGGCTGTCTGGTTGTTGGGGAAAAAGTCGCGTACTCATGTCTGCATTCCCATTAGCATACGCCTGAGCCTTTAAAAAACACACACACACACACAGGTGATAACAAATAGATGTATAGCTCTGTATTAACACATGCAGAGCACACACACAGTGAATTATTTATGCGGTGGTGATACTACATTTTTCATCTTGGCTTTTCTCTCGTTTATCCATGCTTTGAAATGCATGTGGCGTATTCTGAAGTAGCAGTATGTGTGCAAGGGATGGATGGGGTGTGTTAACAATGCATGCATTTTTGTCTTGTTAGGTGATCCCTTCATTACATTGATGATTTTGTAAGTGACCGTGCAGGCACGTATTGCAGATGCATGGTTGTGTGCGTGCAGTTGCCTGTCTGTGTTTGTGCACCTCAGTTCAGACAAAGGCCCAGCCAGAGTCCATTGGCTGGGCGGGGAGCGCGTGCAGTGTAGTAATGAGGGCGTCATTAGTTTGGCTGGGAGGCTCCTCTGCTATTAGCTAATGGATTCTCAGCCATCTGCTCTGACAGGCTCCGCTGGTTACTCATTGCCACCTCGATCAGAGTATACTACAGGAGATGTCTTTCCTCTCTCTGTGTGGAGGCTCCATGAGTGGCTGATCCCCTCCTGCTGCGCGGTTCAACTCCTGTCAGTTTCTCTGGCTCACTGTCAAGGAATCGTCTGTCTGTCTCTGCAGTTGCTTTTGTGCCCCTGACAGCATCCGTATGACTTTTTTTACATTTTACCTTTTAACTCTTCAGTTTTCTATTCTACCCCCTTTTTTCTGGTTTTCTTGCCTGAAGATTAAATTCTCATTTCTTAAATCAAAGCAGAAGGTGAAGTAAAAAAGAGCCTTTTCATTCCCCTTAATCATTTGTCTAATTGATGTATTTATCTTCTGTTAAAGCAAATCTCCTGTCCATGCAGCCTCACTCAAGTTATCTCGATAGAGAGCAAGTGCGCTTGAAATATCTTTTATATTAAAGGCTGTGAAGACAGCTGTTTTCAGTTGACCAAGTCACTCAGTATGAAGTGCCTGAATAGTTCTCAAAATCATCACCAAAAAAAGGTGGTGAAAAAACAATTTAAAAGGCAAGATTTCTACCTTTGGAGGGCTGAAACAACAACTTGCTAGAAGAGACAATGTGTGACCTATCTTGTCGGCTTCACTGGGAGCTGACCTCTTTATTCCACTCAGGCTGGAACCAGAAATAGGTTATGGGTCCATTGCTGGTGGGTCTCCACAGGACGCAAGCTGTAATAGATTTTAAACAGACTGGCTCCCAGGGCAAGAGAATAAAATCGCCACCTTTTGATCCTTTTGGAAAAATATGTATGAAAACCAGGTCTATTTACCTGATGTGTTCCACTTACGCTACTCTGCCATTCTCTCTCCCGCGCTGCTTCTGTGCTTTCAGTCAGCTGTCAAGTGGCTTTTATGAAAGTTTTTTAAAAGGCCAGAAAATATGAAATGCCAATCAGGTGAATTTGCATCAGATGGACTGCGCTGAATGAAGAAGCTTTTACCAAACTGAATGTCAAACTGAAAAATCTGTTATTAAAGCTCTTGTTTTTATTTTTACCGCTAGAGGGCAAACTCATTATGTCATCAAATGAAGACTTAATGACTTATTTTAGCATAGCAGCAAATCCAGCACAAATAGAACTGCAGAAATGCAAAGAGACTGCAATAGACTAGGTCTATGGCAGCGTAACTACGGGAGGATTCGGGGTCACCTGATCCAGCCTTACCTATATGCTTTATTAAAAAGGAACGCTTTAAGCCTAATCTTGAAAGTAGAAAGGGTGTCTGTCTCACAAATCCAAACTGGGAGCTGGGTCCACAGAAGAGCTGAAGGCTCTGCCTCCCATTTTACTTCTAAATATCCCAGGAACCAAGCAAACCTGCCGTCTAAGAGCAAACTGCTCTCTCAGGGACTATGGTACTATGACGCCTTTAAGATATGGGGGGTGATTAGTCAAGACCTTATATGTGAGGAGAAAAACTTTAAATTTGATTCTAGATTTAACAGGGAGCCAATTAAGAGAAGCCAAAATGGGAGAAATATAGTTTCTCTCTCTCCAGTCCCTGTCAGGACTCTCACCGCAGCATTTTGGATGTTTCTCCTTGTAACGCTTGGAATCAGCAAAATTTACAAAAATGAGTTAATGTTTTATTCAGTTTGTGTTGACAGAGATCAGAGTAGGCGATTGCTTCCCCATAGAGTCTACAGGACCACAGATTTCACCCCCGTGTGACCAGAATACCAATAACCTGGTAATAACCTAGATGTAACACTCCACAGGTGGGTGCTAGCACAGAAGGAGCACAGAAAGAGTTTTGTTCTCACTTGTTGTCACAAGTCAAGGAGACTCGGGAGCAGCAATATCCAGGACTATGACCAAGATCTTGACCTTGAGAACAATTTGGTTAAATAGCTAAGCTACGTGAGAATGGTTTGCCAAGCATCATCTTTACTGCAAATACCACGTCTCTGTGTTTGGCAACATTTATATATAATAAGTTTATATAAAGCATTTACCTCATAACACAGGGTGACCAATAAGATTGGATTATGCTTCTTTTATTCCCACAATACCTGATCCAATAATGTTTGACAGTATTTGGACTTAATTCTTTTTAGCGATGCTTTGCCCACCTACAGTGAATAGCTAGTGATCACATGACCTCCTATGTTAGAAGCTGTGACTCATCCAGAAAAGGCAAGCCATGAGCTAAACCAATAAGCTAAACCCTTTCACAGTAAAGACGCACATTTGTTGGTTTATTTATTTGTTTTCAACCAAAAATCGAATATCATTTGCACACATAAGCACAGTGATACCTTTACTCACCTTTTGCCATATCATCATCACCTGTCAGTTGCATTGTACTGTATTATCTCGTCTAACCCTCTTCTAAAAGCTCGCTTCAGCTCTTTCAGCAGAATACAGCCAAACCAGAGTCAAACAATTTTTTTACTCTTTAATAATATGCTTGTTTTGTAAAGCATTAAAAATGGAAAAAAAATATATACGCTACATGGAAAAAGGTTAAAACGACATCGTGTAGGTGACATGGTTACATGATATGTGTAAATGATGTGTATTCACCGAGCTGAGCAGACTGGCCTCATCAGCTCAGCGCAAGTGTCCGTCTGTTTGACTAATAGTCTCTATTTGTTTTTATCGGCCGGTATTCCCAGTTCCCCCATGATCCTCCCTCTCTTTCTTTCCCTCTTACGCTGTCCATCCATTTCTCATTTACTATGAATATCACAACAGCCATCCCTGAGGGGCCCTTCCAAGAAATTACACATTATCACCCTTCGCTTTGACACAGACGTGTTGGAGCATTTATCACACCTATCAGGATGCATCATCAACATATGATCGCGTCCGCTGTCTCTTGGGGTGGGCGGGGCTGCAGCTCATCCAAAATGCACATACGTGTACACAACACAGGCTGCCAAACATCCAGATGTATCTGTCAACTTTATGACACTCTCTATCACTCACGCACACACGGGCATGTCCTACCGATGCCACAAATCTTTTCTTCCTCGTGGGTTTCTCTTCCTACCGGCTTAGCATGGCTCCCCTGGGCGCAGTAGAACCCGATCCTGTTTAATTGAGTGTATCTCATCATTTGCAGCGGGGCCTCCCCTCGCTAATCAGTTTCAAGAGCTTCTTTTCTTACTAACACCTTCTGTGCCTAAGTGTTTGTGTTTTGAATAGATCTGGTGAGTGAAGTCAGGAGGATAAAAGCACCGATACCACTCGTCTTTTTGACTCTGAATCTAAGAAAGTGTAAGTGAGAGAAAGTGGAGAATAATTGGCACACCTTGACGGGCAATAAGTGACTGAACTTGAGATAAGAGTGTTGCTACAGTCAGGAAGAGGTGGAGGGCTTTTATTCCTTTTTAAAGAAAGAAAGTAAACACACAAAACTTTAACAGTTTTATGTTACACTGTTCCTGTGGGATGGGTAGAGAGTTAGCGCCTCTCTGATTACTGTTAAATAGCACGTTCCTGGTGCATCACGCTATTTTCTGGGGAATATCATTTTTAGATGCAGAGGAACAGGAGATGGACAAATCCCCTTTGCTATTACTAAGGCTGGAAGTTCAAATGCAGCTTGAAATGCTGTTGAGATCATGTTAACCTGCCTCCAGCTGCTGCTGCCTCTGAAAGCCGCTTTGGAACCCACCTCCAGCCCATGTTCTCACTTCATGATGCATCCAGTGCTGCAGTCAATGATGCCTGCTCTATTTTGTGCTGCTGGGTGTTGTTTCTGGTCTCCCAATTTCATGCTTCCACACATGAGCGTGAAACTATGGCGATGTCCCGAAACAGAGCCGTGTATTATTTGGAGATCCACGCTTGGCTCTGTGTGTTTGTTTTGTTTGTACAGTAACATCTATTCTCACCACCTCTCACACCCATTAGTTAGCAGCATGTTCTTCTATATCTCTGGTTTAATGGTGGCTGCCAAACAGTGTCTAGGTGCGTTGCTGCCACCTTCTGATTGTAGCAGTGTACTGAAACTGGTAAAAACAAAAGACAGTGTTGAGGGAAATAAATGCAAAAATCACTTGTTTTTTTAGGAGAAAATTTGTCCAAAATCAGTACCATCCATACTGTTGAATCAATTACATTTGGCCTTTGACTATGTTGCTACAAAAAAAGGGTTTTTCTTTTAACTTTTAATTAAGTTTCTCACAAAAAGCTGCATTCAGGTGCCGCTATAGCTCTCTTGGCTGAGAGGGGCCTATGTTTCGTTCTGCCCTGGACCTTTTCCTGTGTGTCATTCGTCCTTGCCATCTTCCTGTCAACTCTTTTCCTATCAATAAAGCCTAAAATGCTACATATATATAAAAAAGAAACACTGAATCAACTGGCTTCTTCTTTTAAACACAAGCTACAACTATTAAGCTAGTTGATCAGTATTAGCTTATTGTTACAGTTAACCTTTATTTAATCACATAAAGACAGCCTGGAAGAATTCACATGACATAAAATGACAGAATAGGAAATAGGAAGCAGACAAATATGATAACCACAGTTTACCTTAAGCTGCGTAGATGATGTCTGCCTGCTCAAGTTCATTAATTTTGCTAGGCTAAATCATTTCCCTCTCTCCCCGTGCCTGCAGCAGTGTGTTTGAAGTCTGACTTTAACACACACTATGTAGCATTATAAATGGACGGTGCCCAGTTAACTTCCCCAGCAGTGCTGTGTCCAACTCTTCTGTGGTGGAAATCCAGTTTTGCAGTCTGTGCCGCTTGGGAGGCACAGAGCTGCCAGTAGTGCTTTTTCAATTATATAATTGAATTTGCAGTTATTCAGCCCTAATAGGCTCAGGGCCCTTCATAGTCATATAGCCATTGTTTTATTTTAAATCTAGTGAAATACATCACCAGTGCTGTTCTTTCTGCCTGTACTACTCACATCTTTTGTCTCTTTCTGTCCCATTATGTCTCTTTTTCACCTCGCGTATATACTGCTTGTGATTTAGCTTTATCACCGCCAACCGGTAGCAGCATATTGCTACCACACCCTAAACATGGTTCTGCTGGGGGTTTCTTCCTGTTGAAAAGGACGCTTTTCCTTCCCACTGTCACCAAGTGCTCGCTCATAGGGAATTGTCTGATTGTTGCAGTTTCTCTGTATGATTGTCTTTACCTTACAATATAAAGGTGACTGTATATTATATATATATATCTTTATATTGAATTGAATTTAACTTTATTGTGATGTTTTGTCTGTTTGCACTAACAGTGATCAGGTCACACACAGATGCATGAAACTGTGCTGCTGCCATGTTTTAAATGTATCTCGGATAAAATGCACACTGAATCCCACACACACTGCTGTGGAAAGAATCAACACCGTCAGAAGCAAAGCAGGGACGACAGCGCTAATTGTTGTTGCTCACTGATGCTTTCTAGTGACAATATGTTTGTGATGGTGCGTCACACTGAACCGCACTGTTTGATGTCACCCCAGCTGGCTGCTGGTACTGATTCTAAGTGAGCACGTACACTATGGTCTAACTCTCTCTATCCCTCCACGGCCACGATCGCTGTCTCCTCCTCCTCCTCTTCCTCCTCTCTTTCTTTGTAATTGTGTCACTCTCGCACCATCTCCATATGTCATACGTTATAAATAGGAAATGGGGTTCAGAAAGAGGGTAGATGGATGGAAAGGGAGAGAGATAACCTCCTTTTTCACGCGCACCCTCGTGGTTTTTTTGTATACATCTAGCACGCATGCAAAACCAAGTGCTCATTTCTCTAAGCATATTGCGTTTCACCTTCTTAACCCCCACCTCCGTCCCTTCTTATTCCTTCCTTTTATCTTTGAGCCTTTCATAAGTACTCTTTGCCCTTGGTTTGTCATTCCACACTTGAGAAGTGCATGGCTGTATCACATATGCATGATGCTCCCCGTGGTTCCTGCTGTGGTTCTGTATGCTTTCAGCTTTTTCTAGCGTCCCAGTGTGACTCAACCTCACATGTCTATTTGTGTCTTTCTCTGTCTCTGTATTTTACTCACTACATCTTGCTCTTAATAACTCTTCCTTGCTTCCTCAACATGTTGTGTTTTTTTTTTCTTTTTGCCTTATTTTCTCTCTCGTTTTCTTTCCACTCCAGATTGTTCACTTCACATTTTCTCTCCTCGCTTCTTTGTCTGTCCCTTTTCTTTGCGCATTTTCACCCCTCCCCTCACTTTCTCCCCACTTCCACCCCCCCCCCCCACCCCACCCCCCACCTCCTCCTCCCATGCCTGCCATCTCTTCTTTCATTTTCTGACTCAACACCTTGCTCTTTGCATGTCTATTTCTGGTCTCTATCTTCCTCTCCCCATGCCAGCATCACCTCCCCCTGGTTCTCATTATCTGTCTCCCTCTCTTCCTCTCTCTTGTCTCTGTCTCTGCTTAGATTCCTTCTATTCCCGAACCTGTCCCACCCACATGTGCGTGTGTGCACGCGTGCACCCACACAGCCGTACACCTGCACGCACACTGATACACAGTTTTAGAGGAATTGCATCCTTAGGCAGGTCATTTTCTTTACCTCTGGAAACATGACAAACATGCTTGTTAAAAGAAGAGCTAATGTCACGGCAAGACTTGTCAAGGATTGTCTCCCTTAAACACATTTTGGGGATATCAGTAGTTAGAGCTGCAAGCATGATGCATAATAAATGAATTTACGCTCGCTTCTGGTGCTTTTGCCAACTGTAGGTATCACGTGATGCCCTCGCTTCAAATATTATCTACACTAATAACTTGAGACATAAAATAACAAGAACAGAAGGCAACCTGTCAATAACATAAAGCATCTGTTCCAGAAATGTCTTTTTCTCATTTGAACTTTTGTAGCAGATTGCAAAACAATTAATCAGTGATCTGAGAAATGACAATGTCTCATTATAAATCTAACTAAGCCATTAATGTTTTTTCCCTATCTTGCTGCCCTTGATTCTATTGAACCTTTTTTTTCCTCACTGAATTCGTGTTTTCGTCACTAATGAGTCCGACTCAGTGCAACTCGCAGACAAAGCAGAGCAAATGTTCCTCAGACGAAGAAGAAGGCAAAGAAAACCCCAAAAACTTTTTTTTTTATATTATTGTAACTGTAACAGATACACTAGTCATCAATGGCGCAATCGCACCGCAACAAACATTTGTGGGAATGTATCGACACTTTTCGACTTTCCCCCCTCTCTCGGTTTGCACCGCTTTGTTTTTGCAAGTCGTGCCTCTGCCCTCATTTTCTTTTCTTTTTCATCGCTTGAAGTAGAAGACGCACTCCCCCTGATATCCTCTCATAAAAAGGAACAGATGTTCATTGAAAAGCTACTGTGGAATTATAATTATAATACTTTTTTTTGTCATGCAAACCTTGGTGGCTGTCAAAAAAGAAAAGGAAAAAATTTGTTTGATAGACTCCACCACCAATCAGCATTTGTATCATGCAGCTATAGTCACAGATTCCACGTCACCTGTTAAAGGACTCTATTTTGTATTAATCCTCTGCCTCTCCGTGACACTTTTTCACCATGAGCAGATTTTGTCATGTGACATTTTCTGAGATTTTTGTAATTGAATATTTCCTTTTAAATCCATGACAGTGGGGTTTGGACAGCTGCACAGATTGTCTCAGCACGCAGAGGCACAGATGCAGAATCATGCTGCACAGTTACCTAAACAAACAAAGCCGTAGGAAAATGTTACTAGAAGCATGAATAGGAAGGCGTGAAAATGAGCGTAAAGAAAATAAAATTAAAAATAATTTGTGGCAGACACTTTACGCGCGCACACATATTTACCCAGCTGTTGTTGCACACATTCTCCAGATTCTTTCATTGTGTAATCAGCGCAGCTAAAATTACCATCCACTGTTCCTAAATGTCTTTGTTTTTCCCTGTGCGCACTTGGATAGCAGTTTGTTTTTGGCAGCAGACCCATGAGGCTATTGTTGTCATTATTATTATCCTCTATTCAGGCAGGACACTGGTTCAGTAGCGCTTCCTTGTCAGGTTTCTAGACTGTGCTGGTAAAGCTTCTGTGAAAATGGATTGATTTGATCCAGGGCACAATACCATAACTGCAGTATGGTTTTTACACTGTGAAAGTTTACAATTCCACACACACACAAACACTGCTGCACATACGAAAAGATGGTGTTCATTTTTACGCTTTCTTAGATGCCTCTACGTGTGCTGAGCAGCCTCAGAGATAACAGGATTTTCAGTCAGTCCGTGCTGTGTGAAACAGCTGTGGTACAGTGGTAGCCCTTACTGAACATTTAGAGCCCAGTTGTAGGAAATTAAATAAGCGGGTGCTTATATCAGCTGCAAGGAATTATGACCACAGTTACAACCAAAGCACAAATTAATAATACCTGCCCGCCTTCATGAATCTGATGCAATCAAAATAGCTGCAGCAGTCAGCTGCTTTCAGCAGAATAAGCTCGGAGAAACCCACTATACGCTATCTAACCAGCCGTGCAGAGAGACGTAATTAGCATCTAGCTGGTGAATATAGTGGAGCAATTAGCAGATAAAGAGCTAAATATTTCCCCCAGCAGGGTGGCCGCCAAAATACAACTAAATCTGCTGGATGTGTTAACAGGAAACTGTTTGCTAACATTTTTCAATAAAAATGTAATGAAGTGGTCATGGCGTGTGCGAGTGGTCAATAGACAGAGTAAAATGTTAACTGATAGATAGCATCGTCTGTGTAAATATTCACAAACGGTTCAATTCTTCCTAAACAGAAATGTAAGCGTCAAATAATACCAAGTGAAAATGTATCTTATTCAGGATTATTTCCATTTGCAGTACTTTGTATGTGTTTTTATAGCTCTGTTCTTGGATCTTCCTACAATTACCATGCATAATTATATATATAAAACAGGGATTTGGCTGGCACTTAGATCAGCTGATCTGCTGTAATTGCTGCTAAGCTTGGCCTGGTTGCCTGAAGTAATGATACACTTAGGTCCATAAATATTTGGATCTACAATACTGTGCAAAACAGGAGCCACTCCCAGCGTTATAGTTTGCTGGGGAAATTGGAAATTGGAAAATATGCAAACATGCAAATACAGTACTGTGTATGTACAGTGTATTAGGTAAAAACATTTCCCCCCCTGTTACCCTTCTTTAAGATTGGCTTTTGGATAGCCACGTGTCTGTTAGGCCGTTTCTGATGAGGCTACAGTGAACAGTAGATGGATTAACTGAAGGCCCAGGTGTCACTCTCAGGTCCTGTATCTGGTTTTGGCTAGATTAATTTTTCTATTGCTTGTGCACAGGACTCTCAGATATTGTTTATCTCCCATAAATAGTGTTTTTAAGGCCTGGCACTTCTTTGTTTATTCTCCACCTGTCCAGTTTCCAAAGATTTTTTGAGATCACACTACGCCCAATTCTGAACATGCCAACGTCAGGCTAAAGGCTCTTTGTGAACCACATTGCTGTGAAAGAAGTATTGTTTTATGCCTGTGTTATGTTTAATGTGTTATGTCTTCTATAAATGGGCATATACAAAAACTGTGTAAAGAAGCCAAAAATTCCAGTAAAAAGCTCAAATATTTTTTAAACACTTTTGGCTTAAATCAGGTGGTTTAATAAAAGCATTACAATAATTGTTTGGGCCACATTTAGCTCATTTTTAGCTCTGGTCAGAATTTAATCAAACATGCATAAAGTGGTGTGCTTACACTCAAAGTTAATTTCGTTTAAGGCAATATTCTGGGAATCGTGATGGACTGGGATGCAGAACCAGATGAGTGTCTACAATCTTCAACCTTCTGGTTATACAGTATGTAGTCAGCATTTTTATGATTAATCTGACAAACCAACATAATTTTAAATACAAGGATTATGTATAATGCTCGGATAAATCCTTTGCAGTCAGTTTCAGCCTAAAATTTAGAACCAATGAGAAATGTTTTTCTTCCCTTGAGCTGCTCAGCCAGGTGGTTTCTGCGGTCATCTTCAGCTGTTGCTTGTTGTGGGTCTTTCTGCCTCCAGGTCGTCTTCAGTAACTGAAAATCAGACTGAAGGAAACTCTGATGTACTCTTGTAAATCATGTGTTACTTTTCCAGTATGCTTTGGGTCATTATCCATTTGCACTGAAGATCTGTCTGATCTGAATCTGTGCAGAGTAGCCCTGTACACTCAGAAGCCCTCCTGCTGTTTTATCGGCTTCTAGTGGCCCGCTGGTGGCAGTCGTGCAATAACACTTTCTCCATTATGTTTGACACATAAAGCTGTATGCTTTGAATCCTCCTATCATTCTGGTACAAGTTCATCATGTTTTCATCAGTCCAAAGTATTTTTGAGGTGCTTTTTGTTTTGTTTTCAGAACTGTGCAGGCTGTTTAGATGTTTTGTTCCTGTTCTTGAGTGTAACCAGCAGTTTGCACCTTGTTGTTAACTCTCGGCATCTCTTGATTATAGACTTTGCCAGTGACACATCTACCTCCTCAAGAGTGTTCTTCACTTGGTTAGACGGAACAGTCTTTGTTCTGAGAAAATACTTTTTAATGGTATGATTTAAAAAGTTGGTTAATGGAAAATTTATGGGTAAAACCTCCTCATCTGATAGCTCACATTAAGACATGTCATTCCACTAGACGAGTGTGGAGTAAAGACCTGTGTATCTTGGATAATTTATTTCCAAAAGTCTAACAGACAAGTTGCAGAAAAACAGAGCTAACGGCTAACATATTCACATCAATTTAGATTCAGCATTTAACCTATTGCATGTTTCTGGACTGTGGGAGGAACACAGAGAGAACCCACACCACCATACATATTTAAAATTTGTTAAGGTAAAAGTATTTTAATGCCACAGGATAGTGTATAACCTCTGCAAAAGACTGCTTTAACACTCACCACAGAAAAAAACAAAACAAAACTAGCAGCAAGTTCTACTGCTCCACTTTTACAAATAAAAGCAAAAACTGCTGACATTGCTCTGCAGTACACACAGTACTTCTTAAACTTGTCCTGTGCATCCCAGTGCTCGAGAAATGGAGCTGCACTTTAATGTTGCCATGGGAGATAGCGCTCTTTCTGCCTGTTGAGGAGAGCCGCATTCAAAAAGAATAAGTTCACATCTTGACCCACTGCGGGGAAGAAAGAGGTCAGAGCTGCAGTGAGTTAGACAGGAGAACAGGGTTCAAATAGGGATTTGGTCACAGGGGTTTATTTGTGAGCGAGCGGTGCTGTGAGGAACGCAGAGTGACAGAAGATCCACAGCTCCTCTGAAAAAATTGAGAGATTTATGGAACGACAGAGAGAGAGACAGACGGATAGATTGAGAGAGAAATGGCATGTTGGCTGAAATTGAAAATGGAGTATCTGCTGCAGTACTTTGAAAACGCACACACATGCACGCCGTCGCACAAACAGGTAGAGAGAGAGAGTGTGTGTGTGACAGATGTGTCCTGCTGCCCATCAGAGCTATCTGCCCCCTCCTGCTCTTTTTCTCTCTAAAACCGTGTCTCTGTTTAGCCCTCACACATCATTACCTGGAAACCCTGTTGCTTTCTCTTGACTCCTTTCTTTCTTAACAGCCTCTCTTCCTACCTAAACTCATCCCTCCCTACTGGACAGAGTGGAGGAGAGTTGCAGGAGGTTTGTGAGTCATACGCTGGTGTGCCTGACAGCCAGCCAGCTAGCTAGCTCAAGAAATTTTTCATTCTCTACCTCCTGCGTTTCCTTCCCATCCTCCCCTTCTGTCTCTGGTCTGTTGAGGTCCATTGCTGCTCACTGGAGATATCAGGACACACAGAAGAAGGCCAAATGCAACCCCCGCAACATCCCTCCACTCCTCTTCAATTTTCTCCCCTCTGCTCTCATTCCCCATCACCCACACACTCCTTTTGTATACACCTGAACATTTCCCTCTCCCTCTCATTTCTTTTTCATTAAGTCCCTGCCATCCTAAGTTTCCTCTTCGGGCCTTTGCCCAGATTCCTCAGCCAGCGCAGGGCTGGCACATTGTGCCATCCTACTGGGACGCTACTAACGAACGCATATTTTGCCATGGCCAAATATTCACTCCCACACCTACCCATAATCAGACGCACTCATAAGTACCTAAACCTGCTTTTTGTTTGTGTACTTTGCCCGTGTTTCATGTTCGTTTTTGTGTTTTTTGTGTTTTCTGTTGTTTTTATCGGGCATTCATCCTGTCTGCTTCACCTTTGGGACAACTGCTCTAATCTCTCTGTTCCCTCTTGTTTCAGTTTGACTCTTTGAGCTGCTATCAGATTGGTTGCCATAGCCCATACTTTGGATCTGGCTGCTGTTGATGGTGTTTTCTCACTCTGAGGTATACGTTTTCACCGTGTTTGCTCCCTTTCTTTCTTTTGCTCCTGTAGCCTTGTGCCCACAGCGGCACCACACACACACAGACACACACTAAGTCTCGCATAGATCAATACCTGCTGAATAATAAGCTTCCGTCCACCTAAGAGCATGGATCTGTGCCAAAACCCCCACTTCTGTTTAAATTTTAATAGATTCACAGCTACAAACAACTGGGTAATCCAGAATGCTTTAAATGTGAGTCCCCTTTTCTATTCCTTCATTTTTCCACTGTTTTCATCAGCTTTGTTTTAAATTCCTGCTAATTACAAACATTCATTCACATATACTCGTGCCAGTCAACCATGAGTAGCTATGTTCAGTAGTGTCCTATGAATATGGATCACTTCAGTGAATTTTAAATGTCTTATTAATTATACAGAACGGTTAAACAATGGACTTGCTTCTATCCATCCATTTCCTTCCACTTATCCAGTTTTGAGTTTTAGTTTTGGTTTCTTTTTGTGTTTCTTTGCTTTTCTATTAAAATCGTACCCAATGTGTGGCTTGGCCCAAATTAGGTAACTACATATGTGTCACGGTTTGCACTGGCAGACCGTGTGGAGGAAGGAGGAGGACCCAAATGCAGACACTTGGAACGAAATTATAATTTAACAAAAGACGAGCTGTTTATTTGTGGCTGGGAAAAGGTACAAAACAAAAGGAAACTAAAGTGGAAAAAAATGAAATGCTAAACACAAGCAACAAAGAACAAAACCTTGAACATGAAAAAACCTGGAAACATGACGACCTCACACTGATGAGGTCCCTAATCAGAGAAGTGGAAACACACGAGGAACACAGCTGACACAAATGAACATAATGCCACAAGGGAAGCAAAACTAAACACACTGAACATGGAAATACAAGACTGTCAAAATAAAACGGGAATCATAACAGACTGGGGAGACGGAATGATACACAAGGAGAGGAACATGGAAAGAGATGAGGGGAACGAGGCACAGACATAACTAAAAATCATACATAGAGGAAGAGAGACTTACACAGGAATGGAAAACGACACAAAACAAGGGAGCATGGATGAAAATGTAAATAAACAGACCTAAGACATACTATTTATAACAGTAGAACTTACCATTACTCTAATACATCATAAGGAAGCAGACATAAAATAAACTCAAAACGCTGGTTCGCAGACTGCTACATAACACCACTATGACCTTGGCCTGCAGAAATATCAAACAGGTTACCTGCTACAGCACATGCAGTACTTGAGTCTATATAAATCTGCACAGAGCAGTCAAATGTGGGCCTTCCACTCTCATTTAGTCACGTGTGCAAACACACACATACTTGTTAATCATCACTCTCAAGCAAGTGAAAACACACAATAGCTACTCTGCACAGAGATACACAAAGCCATCGATTTTTAACTCATCCATTCATCGTATTCATCCCCTTTATGCCACTTATTTCTTCCTTGCTTCCCTCTGTTCAATTCCCCCACCTCTAATTGCTCAGTCGATTCCTCTTCCTTCAAATTCATTGCCTTTCCTGGCTTCCATCTCTTATCACAGTGACTTGATATTTATCTCTGTGCTGTTTTTTTGGGGGTTTTTGCCCCGATCACCTGTTTGCCTCCGCCTGTTCCCAGCTGTGTTTGTGCATTGCAGTCCATCCACCGGGATGAGATGTCTCTAACAGCTGAGACACAGTCACCAATCTATCTATAAATCAATCACACTGTCACCTGTTGGCACTTCTGTGTATTCATGAGCTTGTGTGTGCGCGCTTATATTCATGGGCACGGCTTTCATTTGCCTCCATTTTTCCTCAGTATCTTCTTCCCCGTTCTTTTATTCACTTTTGACTCTGCTAGGGTTTGTGGAGTACTAGTCTTTGTATACCATCTGTTTTGTTGTCACGTCTTTCCTTATATGAACACGCACACAGGTGCAACACTAGACGGATGAGTGTATAGGAATGAATGAAATGTATGTTCGACGTGTGTGATTAAAATATGCCTGTTTGAGTGCTTAACTGCTTCTCCGTTCAGCTACACTTGTTTACACCCTCCCACACCTTTATTTGCCAAAAGGCTCAATCCCAGAAGGCTTGTGACAGTTTTACTTGTCAAACGCGTGTTCTCATTTCCTCATCTCGGCGTCTGTCTGTCTCGTCCCTGTTTGTCACAGACAATTTGAAGTTACTGTGACTCGTCTTACTTCTGCCTCCTCAGTGGAGCAAAGTGGGAAGGCTGGTGGGGGAGGACTAACAAAGTAATAATTATCTAACAATAGCGATCTGATATAACATGCACAAAAAGGTTTATAGTATCTAAGACATTAGAGAGTGATGGTTCGGTCCGGTTCGGTTGGTAAAGTCACATGCTATATTATAGCAAAGTCCAGATAAATACTGTAAATAGTGCTCAAAATGTTAAGCTGAGGAAGGCTTTTGTCTATATTTACCTGATATTCTTTGTTGCATTCTAGTACAATTGGACAAAACATAGATTTACAAAGTAACGTGCTAAAGTCTAACAAGTGCTCTAACTGTGATGTAACGTGTTTTATCAGGTCAGTTGCTTTTTCAAATAATCATTCAATTACTGGTAAATATTATACTGCTTTTCTCTGTCACTTTCATTGTGACAGAATTATACAATCACCAATTCTCAATGATTCAATCTCCCTCCGACTCCTTAGCAAATAGCAGCGCAGTCGAAACACAGAATCTATATAAAGATGGACATAGTCACTGTGCCATCACTCATTGGTTTCTGGAATATACATTTTGAACCCTCAAATTTGCATTTTGGCTCCTGCCTTGTTTGATTTTTGACTCAGAATATTAATATCTGCTGAGATGATGTAATATTAGAATCTTAAGCAAAGGCCTTGGGGCAGGCTGGGTAACGTGTTCTGTAAAAAGCAGCAGCAGCACAAACATTGTGAGGAAGTCAAGTTCAGAGAATCGAATTAGTAAAGGTGAGAGAAAGGTGAAGGCAAAGAGGAATCCGGGTATGTCCTTAACTTTAAGAATTACGAGATCCAAATGGGTGAGTTATGAAAAAAAGTTACCCACTGTTCATTTGCTATGAAGGAGGAATCTGTCCATAGAAGCCAAAACAATGTTTTGCATTGTTGCTTTCTAATGCACTTCAGCTCTCCAGTTTAACATGTGCGAGTGAGGCAGTTCACTTTGCCTTTGTAATATAGTGTAGATGTATTTATATTTATATAGCACTTTTCTAGTTTTACTGACCACTTATGAGTACTTTTAATTAAAAGTACACTTAAAGTAGTACACACTTAAGTAGACTTAAAGTACCCCTAACTTGTGCAGTATGTGCTTAGACTATGGGAGAACCCAGAAGAGAGATACATTGGAAACAAACCAGGAAGCTTCTTCGGGTGTGGTGTGATAGTCCTAATTTCTCCACCATTGTGTCACCGTTTTGGAACAAGTCTTAACCGGACATTAGAACTGCAGTTTTTTGCATTTCTGCAACAGGTTGATTTTCAAACCCCAAAGACTGCAGCATGAGTGGAATATACAGTATGCAGTCCTATGGTTGCATCACTGAGCATGTTAAAGTCAGCGAGAACATTTATTTTGTGGAAGAATTTGCAGTATTCCGTGCCTGTCAGCTGCTGAGGAATTCTACTACATATTTGAAGAAATACTTCCACAATGTCCACAATGCTGGTGGTGAGGCCCGGTGAGGAGAAGAATGAGAGTGAGTACTACAGCTCTGAAACCACAACAGCTTTCTTAAGTGTTTGCAGTTTTATGGTGGAGGATATCCTACCAATATCAATGTCCTGTATAATGTGCTAAAGCCAATATATTAAGCATAAAATGTAGAGTAGGCTAAACAGCATTGGCGCAAGCTAAATGCAAAGAACTGGACCATTAAATGTTCCTACATGGCTTACTGGAAGGCTTGGCTAAGTAAAAAAGTCATTAATGATTATCTATATAAAACTAGACATAATGTAGCCCCTTGGTTACTGACATCCTGTTGTTAAGCTTCAAACTGAGCATGTTCGTTTTCACTATTTTAGCTGTTTGAATTCAGATGTCATGGAAAAGTTGACTGAGAGCCTGATGGATTGTCATGGAACTTGCTGACCACACAGTAAAGCAAATCTTAACATACTTTTGCCTCTATGGTGAGGCCCTATACTCATCACTATAAGCCATATAGAGCAAAGGAGTCAAAGTCTGTTTTCCTATACACTTTCATACAACTGGACCACACCGATGTAGTCGTTAGCAACGTTGACTCATAGCAAGAATGTCTGGGGTTTGAATCCACCATCCATGGATTCTCTCCGGTTCCTCCCACAGCCTAAAGCCATGCAGTTAGTGGGGTTAGAGAATTAGTTTAAAATTAGTCTAAATTGCCCATAGGTGTGAAGGTGAGTGCAAATGGTAGTTTGTCTGTCTGTGTTATCCCTGCGATAGACTGGTGATTTGTCCAGGGTGTATCCTACCTGTTGCCCACCACTCAGCAGCTGGGATTGGTTCCTGCGAAACATAGTCCCCTACTGACCATTGCAAAGAAAACAGGTTTAAGGCACCTGATCCATATCCTGTCCATATTTTGCATCCTTAGCCAAAACAATGGTATAGTCATTGTTTATCGAAGGGACGATGACATGATATCATTTTACATTGTTTGAAACTGCTAACAATAACTGTGTTGAGCTATCATTGTGCTACTTTACTAAGTAGTGAAAATTTGAGAGTAAAAAAGACTTTTTTGAAATTTAAACTGATGAACCAGCATAGCAAGAACATGACTCCAGAGTCTATAGACATTGTTGACGTAGGGAACCACTACTTGGAGACTTTTGATGGAAATATTTAGGATGAGGGGGAGATTGGGAAGAGGATGATTGTATATCAGCCTGACAGGCAGAATGACAAAATAGCAACGAGTTCTGAACGTGGAACAGAGACTGATTGGCTCAGAGAAGGCAAAATGAAGATTACTGGATCAGAGCGATGATGACAGAATTGAGGATAAGGACAGTTTGACAGCGTGGGAAAGCAGAGGTGACAAAAAAAAGAGTAAAGCAGTATAACAACTCTGCTACACGAGGACAAAAAAACTCCCACAGTCATCAACAGAGATAAAATCTATAGAATGAACACATGACTAACATGAAAGTTTGTCAAAGAGCTTGTATAGGGACCAGAAACTCTTCTGTTCTGGGTAGCGGCTAAAGGTTAGAGCCTAGAAGAGCTCAAACTGAAGCCGGTTTGGTTTCTGTCTTGTAAATCTGACAAGGTGAAAGCACAAAGACAGGCCAGGATTAATGGTTTAAAACCAAAACAGAGCTTGATCCATTCTCCTGACAGTCTGGCTCACATTAGAAATGGAACAAACTGACAGCCAAACAAATCACCGCCGTGTTTGTGGGTTTTGCATGATTAAATGATGGAGAGTGTATTAAATCAAACTTAGCTTACTTCGCAGACTCACGTACTCCTTCTCAGTACAATAACAATTTCTCCGTGTGAGTGAGCTTTCATTGTTTAAAACGCAAATTAACTTCTTGTCAGCCACATGTGTAATACACCTGTGTTTACTCTAAAAGCGATCCCAGCTTCCCAGTTCAACAGCTGCTCTCATCTTTCCTCTGTGCACGCTTCTTCATATCAGCAACATAAACATTTGTCTTGCATTAAGGAGCAATTTGAAATGTTGCCTTCAGTTCATGACGTTATCACCCGAGAGTTTGCAAGTAAACACCGTAACACTGTTGCCACAGTTGCCTATAATGTAACCCTAACACTAACCCTTCTACTAACCTTTTATCCACATTAGTTATTTAGCCAAGATCATGAAGGATTTTCTTTTTCAGCATTGCAGATTGGTCATAAACGGAGTCGCTCATGTTTTCTTGATATTTTTCAGTAAACCAATAAACAATATTTGTAAATCTTGTCCTTGCTTTTTTCCCTTCAGAGAGATTAGGGTTTTCATTTGATCCCTAAACTCTGTGATACATATAACCTCAGTGTCTGTATCCCCCTCAACCCCTTTATCTTTGGCGTCCTGCTGAATAACTCCCCTTTGACGCGTCTTATTTGGAAAGAACATAAACATCAAATATTTTTCAGCTAGTTCCTTTTCTATTATTGTCAATCTTAAATCATCGCCTCCTTTCTGTAGTTAAAAACTTGGAGAAAAGTTAAAAACTTTTTTTGTGGTTGCTATACACAAAGAATGAAGAGATGGGGTTTTTTCCCCTCTATATTGTCATGCATTTCTTTGTTTCCATGCGTTGTGTCTTTGATTCCAGCGGTGGGTTAGTAGAAGCCTGCACTACTACAGAGGTTTGGTTGTACAACAAAGTCATATAAAAATCTCTTGAACTTCCCAGGTTTTACTTTTCTTTATTTACCTGGTGTTCTATTTTCACATCCTTTAAAATTTCCTTTTCAGTATTACTGCAGGTTTTATTTTTGTGGTGAAATACCACTGTGACACCGATAGTCACAGTGTCTTAGGTACTCTGTCCTGTTAAGTGTTGGGAACGTTGAGTGTCCACTCAGTTGGTTCAAATAGGAACTTAAAAAGAGCCTAAAGTACTGAATTACCAGGAGGCTGTAGCATAAATAAAAGACAACAACAGTCAACATTATACAGTAGCAGCCAGATATTTGGATGCACAAAGGCTTCAGTTCCAAAAAGCCAATGCAGAACTATTAAACCTGCATAATTTATAATAGTCAGTAGGGTTCAACTCTTCAGATTGAAGAAAGAAGACTGATTTTAAAGAAGTCTATAAAGAAGTTATGTACTGTTTACTTGATTTATGATCTGAAAATGTTAACTCACGTCATATCACAAGTTTTAAGACAAAAGACAGAGACTGGTTGGTGACTGCCTAAAAACTTCTGCTGGTTAGGGGAATATGTGTAGTCCAGGAACCAGTTGAGTGGAGAGTGGTTCCTGGAGGTCGCTGGCCATTAATGGGTGAAATTTACCTCAAAGAGGGCACTGCACCAAAAACCTTGTGATTGTCATTGCTTTGGTCACTAGTAGATTGTTGCTAGTAGTCTGTAGTTTGTTTGGACGATGCCAACTTGTTTGCAAGCATTCACTAACCAATCACCAGGAGATAGTGGATCTTGATAACATGTGACACAAACTAGACCAGTGGTCCCCAACCCCCAGGCCACAGACAGGCACCACTCCATGAGTCATTTGTTACCGGGCCGCAATAGTTGAGGCTTGGGTGTGAAATTTATGGTTTTCAGGGTTCTATGTTTGCTTGTTTTTTATCGTTTTTATCATTAACTTGGTTTCCCTGGGTCTTTTCCCATGAGTTATGAATAAATCTTCTTTTTTCGGTACCGATACTGGTTTTATTTTGTTGTATTTATCCGTGAAAATATTGTCAGACATAAACCGGTCCGTGACGCAAAAAAGGTTGGGGACCGCTGAACTAGACAACGTTTGCCTTCAAAGTAAACATTGTGCCTTACCCTGAAAACAACAACAGTACTCATGTCCAGTTTGCATTACACGTTTCTCAGTGTCACCATCACTTAGCCCATAGATGGGTGTGAGTCTACACAGCTATCTGCTAGCAACCAGTCCAGTCCCACAGAGGTTGTCAGCACAGTACCCCCATAACTCTTTCCAAACAATTTCATGTTGTGACTGCTCGCCACATCTGCCAATCACTCACACTGGGTGGGGAATACACACTTTTCTGGTGATTAACAATTGTTCTGTAGCCGTTTGTGACTGTAGGCTAACTTGTCTGATTCAGGTTCCAAACACAAAGATGGAGACAGCTAATGAGCTGAATTCAAGGCTCAAAACAAGAGTAGTGATGTGTCTTATATATTGTGTTACTGTTCTTTATCCCATTTCTGAGATTGTTGATTGTCTCCCTCTTTTAATAACTTGGCATCATAGAGAGCAACCTGAGTTTGCTCATATCTACCACTAAAAAAGGACAAATTCTCACTCACCACGGTTGTAAGTACACGCAGAATAATATCCAACTTCCCCGCTGCTTATTTGTCCAACAACCTGAACATTGGCACCGAAATTAAAGTTTTTATCAAACATTAGTGAAAGTGTTTCAGGAGTACACTAATTTCCCGCACTATGTGGTCACAAAGAACAAAACCTGGTTTTCTTTTGAAGAGTTGTTGCCAAAGGGCTGGTTCTACTCTGAAAAGTAAGTAACCATCTGGCCCTGTGTACCTGACCTCAGGTGGTGGACACCTGCTGCCAGATTTGACACAAGCCTCCCCATTACAGTTTCGCTTGTATGCATTTGTGTGTCTGTCCAATGTATTTGGCATTGCATACAAAGTAGTCATGCAGACATGTGAAAATCACCATTTGTCATAAAAAAAAAGTTGCTTTTGACAACTGTTTTCATCCAGTTAATGCAGTCCATAATGTTCAAGTTAATCAGTAACCCCAAACTGATTTCATAGTCCTTACCTGTTAAAACGTTTGCTCCGTGTTGAGTTGTGAGTATTCAGTTTTTGTAACCCTTTTCACCCTAGCTTACCCTTTCCCTTTTTTTCTATTTCCAAGTACATCACTCCCCTTTCACTTCCCTTTTGCCCCTCATACTCGTATCACTTCTCCCCTTATTTTCTCATTCCACTTTACCTCTCTTACTTCATTCTGTCATCCATGCTACTCGCTCATCCTTTCATCTGTCTGTCTCCATTCGGAGCCTTCATCCCTTATCTCTTCGGTCTTTCTCTCTGCTGTCACACTTTTATCCCTTCCCCTCTTATCCTTCCTGTCTCATCTCATCCCGCTTCGCACCTTTCATCCATTTCCCATTCTGTCACTTTAGTTACTTTACTGACTGTTTATCAGAGGCTGTTTTGACTAAACAGTGTACAAAATGTCACTTTCAAAAACCCAGAGCAACAGTTTCTTCAGTCAAAACCACATTGAGTTCCCACTGGTATGATAGCAGCTAATCATTAATATCTGCAGCACATCCAGCCCGTGACACCTCCCTGTTGTTAGGTCAGTTCCCAGTCCTGCTCACTGGACTGCTGAGTGCTGGTAAAATCTTGCTGGTCAAGGCTGTCCTGCAAAGTACCACACAGTCCAGACAGTCATCAAGATTCAGGGTGGTCCCTGTGCATGAAGTGTCTGTGTGGGTCTGTGTGTGTCGGATCCACCATTCTTAAATTCCTGAAAGAGCCTGCCTTTTTGGAATAAGGACGTCTACGCGAGGACCAGTGTTTTGACTCTAAGGGCCCAATTTTTTAGTAGCAGTGCAATAACCAACACATGCAGAGCCCTCACTGTTTTAATTTCCTGACCTTGGAATTCACTTTGTGTATCTGTGTGATATTTCGGTGTCAGGTGCAGAGCGCACGGTGCACAGGTGGGAGGCTCATTTAAATGAGGCATCGCAAAGCAAGCGGTTGGTATTTAAATGCAAAATATGTCTTGGATTTCTGTGCTGAGAAAAGATGTTGTTATAAAAACTGGATTTGCAGATGCTTACACGAGGTAGGAAATGCACTCGGGGTGCCCATTGTGTTTTGATAAGAGAGACAGGATTGAAATAAAACTCTGTCTTTATGGTTTATTATGGAGCTAAATCATTTTTATGGTCAAGGATGGCTCGAACATATTAAAGGAAAAATCCACAGATTTTTTTTTCATATGGTGTACAGGTTGGCTTAGTGTATAGAGTACCACTCAGCTTGTGAAGAGTTGTACAATATATGGTTATATTGCTCTAGAGGAGCTCTTCAAAAGCAGAGGAAATAACCCTGATGATTTTCAGGTGGATGC
>NW_005187614.1:584063-585551 GCF_000239375.1 Pundamilia nyererei
GATCTCTCCTGCTGCTTAGATAGAAGGAAGCCTCCAGGTGAAAATGAGCATCACAGGTTTAGTTGGACTCAGCTGATTTTGCTGTGTCAGTGTGCTTGTTCTCTCCTCAGTCTTACTGTAGGTATCACCCTTCTTTGTAGTTAGGCTTGGGACTACTTAAGCTAAGGTTGACTAGTTGCTTGGTGTTAACCAGGAGAAATGTTTTAGCTTAGCTTTGCAAATACTAAAAATCACAATGCCCTTGACTTTTGTGTTGCTAGCAGGGCAGAATCGCAACTTAAAGCTCGAGTGTGTGAATTTCCTGATGTACTACTGCTCAAAGTTTCCAATAAGTCCAATAGAGAGGGCACACAGTCATTGACAAATGTGCAGTTAGCATTCACCCACATAAGCACAGGCTGGCAGTCATAATTCACCTGTCAGCTAATTATACCTTTGGACAGGCTGCCCTCTCTCGCACAGCGCGAGATGCAAGCCATGCAAAGGTGGATGAATACAGGTGTTGGATGCGCATCTGCCTCCATCCAACCACGTGACCCTTCTGAATAACTTCCATCTCAGCTTCACTACAATTAGAGTAAAAATGATCCTTGCTGCAAGGTGCTGCAATTAGTCTTGTCAGTGCTGGACGGCTCTGATGAAGGGCTATTAGAGGGCCAAGGAAGATAGAGACATCCCCCCCACCACCACCAGCACACACACAGCATCATCACCATCTTCAGCATCCGTTGCCATGGCCCCCAACACCCGTCCTTCTTCCTCCAAATCCATCACCATTACCACCAAACTTTCCAAGGCAACTTCTCTGAGCAAGAGTCATTCTAACCTGGCAGCTCTCTCCCTGCCATTATTTCTTCCTCTCTCCTCTGCATCTGTCTCATTTCCTGCCACAGATTCATATATATTTCGGGATAAGTGCTCTCCATGAATCTTACACCTGCTTTCGCTATCGCTCGCTCTCTCTCCCTTTTCCAGCTTTCTGTCTTCCATCCCCTCTCTTTCCTTCTGTTCATCCCTACGTCTATTCATCTTCCTTTCTCTAGTCTATGTAAGTGCTCCTTTCTCTCCCCCTCTCTCTCTTTCTTCCGCCCCCCCCCATCCCCCTCTCAGAGTCATGCTCCCATTTTAATAGCTCAATTTCTCTTATTCTCCCCTTATCTTCTCTAATTTGATGCATTTCACCTGGCTTGAATCATTTTGCCCGTATCCATCCATCTAGTCCTTCCACTACTCTCACACCTATTTTAATACTCCAAAGCCTCTATTTGCCTCTGAAAATGAAAATATTGTGTGGTGTCTGTGAACTCTGAATCCCAAAATCCTTATTGTAATAGAAGATTATGGTATGGCATGATCTGGATTGTCTTTCTGTTAGCTCTGTAAAAAAAAAGAAGATAGATAGATAGATAGATAGATAGATAGATAGATAGATAGATAGATAGATAGATAGATAGATAGATAGATAGATAGATAGATAGATAGATAGAT
>NW_005187614.1:585571-600824 GCF_000239375.1 Pundamilia nyererei
ATAGATAGATAGATAGATAGATAGATAGATAGATAGATAGATAGATAGATAGATAGATAGATAGATAGATAGATAGATAGATAGATAGATAGCAAAAAATACAAGTACTGATTTTAGAAGAGGGCGGATCGATACAAATATTGAGATCATCAATATCAACATTGGCATTGGTATCAAATAAAGCAGGATAGAATCGATACTTTGTTTCTGTCCTCTAAGTTCAGTATGTATCCCACTGAAATGTGTTATATTCGGGGGGGTTTAACCTTCTGAAGGTTGACTGCCACATCTATTTTATTTATAGCCACCAGCACATTTAGAAAATAGAAGCTAACCCAAAGTGCTTTAGAAACAGGCAGATTTTTTTGTTAGATTATGTCATTATTGTGGAAAACAAAAAGCACAGCGAGTCATGACCCACTGCTCTCCCCTACATAAACTGCCTGCACAAGTTAATAGTACCTGTATCAGTTTTGGCAATACTAGCCACGTATTTATTTGGTATCAGATCCACACCAAATATCAGTGGTATCCCAATTCTCTAACTAAATATATAAAAGTGTGTCTTTGTCATTTTACGAATATAATTACTTGCAAACATTTTTAAATATATACTGAAATGTTTGGTAAATGCAAATTTTAGCATTGAATAACTCAGCTGTCAAGTGCATAAATTGAGGTCAATCAAATTATCACACAGTACATCCAGTTATAATAATCGCGGTTCCTTCGGTTGTCAGTTACGGGAGAACACCGAGTCATCTTGTAAACACAGCCATGACAGAAAATGTGTGTTAATTGTTGACTTTTCTGACATCTCCTCAGGTTTTCTCTCACATTCTGCCTTTTTCAAAAAACCCTAAGAGTATTTTAATGAAATGCAGTTTGGGGTTTTTACCAGGTCATTCTATAACCCTCTCTTTCTTCATTCAAGCCATGCCCTAATGCATTTGTTAAATCGCTTAGATCGGTATTTATCCTCTTGAAAAGTCATCTTCGGGTTCAACTTTCAAACAGATGACCTCATATTATCTTCAAGAAAACTGCTGCAGTGCAGAATTCATAGTTGAATCAGTGCAATCCTCGCCGTCCCTGAGGCAATGACGAAACCGTAACATTTCTACCACCATTCTCCAGCAAACAAACTCTTGAGGTTCTTTTCTCAAAAAGCAGCGAGCGGTCTGTGCCAAATATGTGAATTGTTACTGTGACAACAGCTCTTTGATTCATCTATCCACAGCAAAGGATTAGACTAGTGCCTGTTTTAAATCTGCCTATTTACTTGCCCTCCAGCGCTGCTGATTGCACCTACTTCAGTATCATCAAATTACTCATCCAGACTTCACACTGACTGTGTGGGATTATCCAAACTCAAATTACCTTACACCTCAATCACCCAGAACCTCTGAGAGATAGGGCTTATGCCAAAACCTTTCTCATGGTGTTCATGCACAGCATTTGTACTGGTGTGATAAGCAATTTCCAGTTTTCAGTGCTTACTGAGTTCCACGTTGTTCGATGTCTTTCAGGAACACTTTAGTGTTGTTCTCCAGTCCAGTTTTGATGGGGCACAGCTGTCTTTGCACTGATCGTGTGAATTACATTAATGTTATATCATTTTATGTTTCATCCAGACACAAAGATACACATGCAAGGATTACTTTATTTATTTAGTCGGACTTTTGTTGACACACTTCAATATTCTTTATGGACAGTGAAGATTTTCCATGCACTTTGACTACAACAGGTGTTCTGCAAATCCTGCTCTTGGTTGTATTTGCTGAAGCCAGTCTTTGACAGACTGACAGCGATTTGAAATCTATATCTGACGCAGATGCTTCATCTTACAGTGGAATGATTTTGAAAATTAACTAATAATTTGAATCTTTTTAAACATCCATGACTTTTTTTTTCCCTGAAGGGCTAAGAGAGCTCTTCAGATCTTTAGAGCATGATGACTGCTCACTCTTTACAGCAGATCAACTTGATGATGTCATAAAAAAAGCAATACTTACCTTGTCCAAGTCTCTGATCTGTATTCTTTTCTATTATAAATTTTAAAAGGTCTACAAAATGCTAAATGTAGGAAATTTTAAGACAAAATCAAATCTCTGCTTTTTCAAATGTGGGAAAAATCTCAAAATGACATCTGACACACACACAGGGATTATTAACATCATTATGAGGTTTTTTTTGTTTACTTTTTAAAAATCCCAATTCTTTCTCATTTCATATTCATCATCTCCCTGTGAACGGAGTGTTTTGTTTTTTCCGATTGTTTCACCTTGCCTGTGCATAAATTTCAACGAGTTTCAACGATCACAAAAAGTCGTATCTGTGGTTGGATTTTGTGAGACTCACCAATGAATAATTATAAATAATGAAGAGTTTTAAAAAGTGCCACATGGCTGGCTAGTGATTAGAAATAAATATTGTAGGGGAAAAAATTGGCAACAAATATTTGTCTCAAATAAACTTAGTTGCAAAAAGTTCATGTGGTTTGAAGTTGCAGGGAAATGATAAATTTGGGGTAACTGTCCAATTTAGCTCTTCTGTTCACTCAGAACTGGTCAGATATTCTTTATGCACAAGTTAGCTCTCAGTCACACAGGCTTAAAGACTGGCTGACAACCCCTCGCAACCGCTGGTCACCATCTGGGAAAAATCTTTATTCCCGAATAAGTTGCAGAGCAAAGAAAGAGGTCTAAACTATTGCATCAAAATCCTCCTTGCAAGGGCTTTGTTTTTTAACAAATTGAAGCAGACACCTGAGGTTCTTAGTAGAGAAAATTCCCACTTGTCTGCAACACTGAGACTGGGACTGAGACTTCACCTTCAAAGTAAAACTTTGACCTTTTGAAATGGGTTGTTTGCAGCTGAATGGCACAACTTTAACTTGAAAGGACATTTTTGCTAAATGCTAAAACTTAATAAAAACAATGGTGGTTAAACTAGTTTCTGCAGCTGAATCAGTGATGTATAAATCTCATCATAAGCAGCTTTCTGCCAAATTGAACAATTTCCACCCTGAAGGATTCAGAACCAGCCTGCATCTGCTATTAAAATGCAACTTGCAGTTATTTATTAGACAATTGCTGGGCATGAAATGTTTAATAAAGAAGTTTCCTAGTCAAATTATGACCAAAGTAGATGCAGTTCTCCGCTTTCTGGTGCATCACATCATATTTTTTTGAACAGGTTGAGTAGCAGTAGTGTCACTCGTCATTTCTTCAGAGTTTCTCGAGTCCCAAATTTGAGACATTACTGTGGCTCCCTGTTGTGAAGCTCTTACTGGCTGGATCCCTGGAAGCCTACTCAAGTGGATGTTTCTAAAACTTGCCCTGTGGTCAGGGGGGTTAACATCTGCTGGCAGCAGCTGCTTGGTGAAATAATAAACAGCTCTATAACTAGCTGTTTCGCTCACTCCCTCTCTTTGTGTCTTCATCACTGCCCAGACCAATTGTCATCGCAGAGAGCCAAGTAGAAAAGAGAACTGAAAAACATCTTTGCGCCAGCAACTGGGTCACACCGGCTGTGCTTTCAGGATGAACTTAAGCTACCAGCACCTGACCACTTTGGCTCCCAGCCAGTGTTGGATTGAAATTACTGGTGCAGCCGCCATGAATAGAGCCAAACGTTTGTCAAGGTGAAAGACTATTTTGATTCAGGCCACATAAGGTCTGCGACTATGGTTTGTGTAAGACTGAGGCAAGGTGTTTATTCTGCTGCTACCTTGATATGCTCTTTAGTAAGCTCCTTATTACACTGTATGACTCTTGTCAAGAACTATTTATTTAGAAGAGTTTCTTTGCTGATAAAAAACTTTTATTTTCTTTGTATGTCTTACAAATCTAGCAATTAAAACTGTTTCCAGGTTGTGTACCAGTGCTGTTTAAAATCTGCCATCCGTGTAGATGTGCATGTACCTTAATATTTGGTATGTATTCCTGCAGATATCCTTAAAGCCCCCCTGGTGGGTGAAGTATTCACTTCTCTGTTGCGTTACAGTCTCCGGAGTTGATGAAACTACCTTCCTAATTGAGGTTCTGCCGACTCTCCTCTCTTGTCCTCTCGGTGGCACACACTCAATCCTCTGCCTCTCATTTTAATTTCCCACTTTTCCAATTAAGTCCTATTTGGCCTATTTTACTACAGCCATAATTTCTGACTGTCAGTAATTATTATACTGTGATTCATTACGCTGCACTTAGAGGGATGGCCTTGAAAGTTCTCCGGTTCAGTTTGATAAAGTATTGTATTGTGCGCTGCGGTTTCGTGTGACAAAGCACATGAAGATTTTGTACTGTGCGTCACTTAAAGGGATCATGTAATGCTCATTTTCGATATTACTACAGTTAATAGTCTAATAAATATTACATATTTAACAGACTCTTTCAGAGTAGCTTTAAATGATTCACTGTTCAAGATTATTCATATAATGCCTGACCCTGCAGTTCAACTGCTGCCTGAGAAGCTCTTTTATTTGTCAAGCATGCATACGAGTATGCGGGGGGTCAAACAAACTACTGAGTGAATCATTTTCAGTCGATGCAATGAATTTCCAGTAAAGTGCGGCGTTCCTAACATACTACGCAGTCCATGTCATTGTACATATCCAGCATGATTTCTTTTTTATCCCACTGAGATGTGATATGTTTCCAAAGTGTTCCTTTATTTTATCTTAATTTTTCTGAGCAGTGTTTTCACTTAAAATTTAAATAAAACCCTTTTTTTTCTACAAAACTCTGTTGTCACTCTGCACATTAGGTTCCAGCTCATGATCCAAGTTGCAGGAATATGTCAAAGAAAGCGTGGCGCTGATTAGCTATTTTTATTATTTTGATTTTTTTATCATTTGATAGCGGTGGGAGCAGCAGCTAAACAGCAGGCAGCCGCAGCTGTATGAAATGAGTAAAAATTGGGCAGTCACAACAGTGTCATTTTTTTTTCTCTTCCTTTGCTACAGCGTGATAAAAAATACTTGTTATATTTTTCTTTCATCACATCGCCATTGCGCTTTCATGTCCTGAAAACTGCTCGCACAGTACGCAGGGTCTGTAATGCTGGTAATTGTGGTTGTCTGATTTAATTAGGAGAGGCTAATGTTCAGTTAAGCAGTGTCTTTGTTTTCTACACCCCTGTCCTTCTTCTGCTCTCATCCGCCTACTGTATCGCTGTCTCTCTCGTGCATTTCCCCATGGTTACACTCGGTAATGCCCTTGTACCTCCTGTCTGACATTTTATACTCCTCCATCACCCTTTGCCATCCGCCTTTCCATCTCGCCACACAGGAATTACCCTGATTATGATTATAGCTGTGATGATAATGATAACCACTGCAAAATTGCACTCTTTTGCTCACATCCAACACCCAGGAGATTATGATTGACTGAAAGGCTGCCTGCAAAATGTTTCTCCCACCTCATCTTTTTCCTGCTCTCTACAATCTCTCTTTGTTTCTTTCTTCCTTCTTTCTTTCTTGTTGTGTTTTATTTGGCTTTTTTTTTCTTAGTTTCCTTCCTCTGTCCACTCACTGCCCACTCCCTTTCCAGCTCACCTTTTGTCTCTCTTCAGTCTTTTTCAATTTTCTGGCAGTCTTTCATCTCTGTTGTTGTGCTCCTTTCAACCTTTCCTGGTCCATCTTACCTCTGCCACTTGTCCCCAGCTCTCTCTCTCCCTCGCTCTCTCTCTTTCAGCCCTTATTTGTTCTCATCTCCCTCTCACTACCCCTCTGCTCTCCTGCCTGCATTTTCTTCTCCCACAAAGGACCAAGATAAATGTGCTTTTTAGCCAGATTGCATTCAGGAAATAATTATAGAGTTGCCTTGCTTCTTGAAAATGTGAAGTAGGCAACATGAAACAGCTCTGTTAGTGCCCTTTGTCTCCTTTAGCTTTATGTTCTTTCTTGTGCTTTTTGTATATATACATATATAAATATATATATGGGTATGTACATCAAATTGACAGGCTATGCAATTTACAACATGTTGCAGAATGCGATCAGATGCAGGTTCTCCCCACATTCAAAGGTCTGACATCCACAGAGCCGCAATCAGACCAAAGCTTTGCAGGTTTAAGGAGGAGAAATCTGTGGAAGACTGAAAACTGCATCGCACTGCCTCCTGCTTCTCTGAGGCGATCGACCTTTTTAACCTCAGTCATAGTGAATCACAAGCAAACACGAATGATGATGGGTTAGATCAAATTAAATTTGTAACAAGGAAGGTGCCTTAAAAATTGAGTCAGAGTAATTAGAGTAATCTTACAATTTGAGCTAAAAGTAATTCTGTCTGACATGTTTGATTTTTCAGCCCTGAACTTTAACAGAAAAATACCACTGATGATAGTATTTTTCAAAATAATTTTAGCTGCAGCCTGCCTGTGTCTACAAAGATACTGCTTTACACTTGTAGCATTACACTTTACATAATATTAACTTTGAATAATTACCCTTCTTTGCTTGCAATGTCACATTCAGCTGTAGCACTTCTCTTAAGTGCTACCATAACGTATTAAACTGAAAGAGAAAAAAAAAATTTCATTCTGAAAACACAAGCAAATAAAGCAAAGTTTTCTTTTATTTTGAAAGGAAAACCATGAATACCCACACGCATACAAACACTAGGGGAACACAGGGAGGTAGGGCAGGACTACAGTAACAGAGCTATAACAGGACATGACAGAGAAATACAACGAGTTAAGGACACACAGCTGGGACTAATCGGGAAAACTAGACATGGATCAAAACTAAATACAATGCACACAACAGGAGACTACCAAAATAAAACAGGAGGAACTAAACAAAGGGAACATGAATGATCGAGACTTGGGAACACCGGGGAGGCAGGGTACACTGAAATGAGGAATATCGTAAACACAGCAGTAACTGGAACAGAGATACACTCAGAAGTCCAAAAACACAGAATGCTGGGCCTAAAACAAAGCAAAAAGTAGCAATGTGTCTGTCTTTTTATGCCCTTAAAACAATATTTATTGATAATTTCAATAATACAGGATACATTTAGTTTACCAGATACACACTTGGGTGTCTGAGCAATGACGAGTTTTGTCATTTTCTTTATTATTTTATTGGGCTTATTAGGTAAGTACAGTGAAGACTGACAGGAAAGAGGAGGGAGGGGAGGACATGCGGCAAAGGGCCACAGGTCAGACTCGAGCCCGGGCCAGCTGCTCTCAGCCATACGGTTGCCTGCTCAGCCCTGTGAGTTAAACCGGTGCAGACAGCCATGTCTGCACACAGTCTCTGCATTTTCAGATTCTCAAAAATAATTACACAAACTTAGATTGTTTGAAATGTAAGGACGTTTTTTTGGTTGGTTGGTTGGTTGGTTGGTTGGTTGGTTGGTTGGTTGGTTGGTTGGTTGGTTGGTTTTTGTAATACCCAGTCAGTCACAGGCTGAAGCTCGCTCTGTTGGGTTGTGATCAGCTGGATGATGTCAACCCAACAGAGCAGAATATCCCACGTTTGCAGTATGTTTTGAGTCATTGTCCATTTGAAGCACAACTGGATCAGTTGTTTAGAGTTGATTTGATATATTTCAGTTGCTATTACTACTCCATCTTTATAGAGGGTGAAGCTCATGTGTTGCTTAAAGCTCAGCTCCACGTGTAGTCCTTGTGTGGAGGCTACGGACTACAATATTCTCTCACTCTCTCTCAGTCCACCTGTCTCACTGCTCCTTCCACTCGCTTGTCCCTCCAGACTGGTGATACTGTCAGCTGAAAATCTCAGTATCAGTACTTTATCAGCAGCCCCTTTTATCACTACTTGTAATCTCCAACCTTCTCCTTATCATGTAGCAGTACAATAACGCAGGCATCGCGAAATCAGCACGATTCAATGGAGTATTTACATATAATAGTGTTGTCAAGCAGCATTGGGTATTCAGTTTTATGGCTGATTCACTGAATAATTCGTTTTATTGCATAGCTATTCAGTTTTATCCATAATCACACACTGCACCACTGACTTTATGTGCTATAATTAGTGTACTAATGTTAATTTGTGTTTTTATTTGTTTAATGGCCTACTAGTTAGATTTTAGGTTGCTTTTTTTCTCAGTATCCAAAATTCAGAATGAATGTGTGTTATCCTCTCTGTAGCTCTACTTCCTTGTATTCGAACGCCCAGTATGAACCAAGCGAGATGCAGACATTTGAAATTCCTCACCGCAGGCCTTACCATATTAATTGTACATTTACTGCTGCAATGGTTTTGTTTGTATTTCTTAGTTTACCTTTTTCCAAACCTTAAAAATCTTCTCTGTCTGTGCCATCTATCTCACTGCCTGTTTGTCTGTTGCTGTGTCTCAGATTGCATATATGTGTCCTTTTACCGCTTTTACTGTTTGCATAAAAAGCTTCACACTGACAAATACAGTACCAGTATCAGTAGGATTATGCAGTGGTCCAAATACTGAGTAGCACTCTGTTCACTTCTTACTGGCAGTAACTGCCGTCTTGGTTATATGTAGGAGAAGGACTGGAGGCACCAAGCAGGGGGGATATTTTTTGATAAATACAAATGGTGATTCCAATATTTGCAAGATTCCATGTGTTGTAACAGTTTTCCTGTTTTGTCCCAGTGCTGTGTAACTGGCCACGCCTCACATCCCAGTGGCCCGACGGTCTTAATAACCTGTAACGCTGACGTCGCAAATCATCTTGTAAAGACTCAAACTGGTCAAGCTACTTCCCATGGTCAGTCGCTCATAGACACCCTCCAGGTCACCTAGCAACCCCAACCCAAATAGTGTTGAGGACTGCATTCTCTCAACTGCTCAGCTGCATCTGCATCCACCCGCACAAGCCAGTGAGCACTGCTCCAGTGCCTTCAGCATCATCAGGCCACTTCAGCTCGGTGAGCTGACAGTGATGCAGGTGGATGCCTCCCTAGTGACCTTGATAGTTGGCTACCCGACTGTAAGACCACTGTCAGTGTGCGCCTGCAGCACTGTGCTTCAGACAGTGTGGTCAGCAACAGCAGAGCCTCTCTGGGGACCACCCTCTCTCTCTTTCGCTTTGGGTATTGCACAGAGACCTGCTACTTTCAGAAGTTTTCTGATGACTCGGCAGTAATAGGATGTGTCAGAGACGTGTTTTTTCCTTAATATCTGCTGTAAGATGTTCAGGATGTTTCTATGGCGCCTGGAGTTTGACTCTCATGTGCAACACTCTCACACCCTCTCCATGACGTGCTAGACAGTCACAGGATTATGATCAGCAAACGATTCCTTCCACCAGAGAACGCCGCAGTAAATCATTCCTACCCGTGGCCATCATACGTCACAATTCCTCCCCAGAACACGTGGACTATTTTCACATGCTACATCGTGTAGATTTTGGACATAGTATCATTTAACTTTGGAGTATTTGTTTTAAGACGTCGCACTTTGAAAGGAGCGCCTTATTTTTACTCGTTTTGAAGAACAGGCATTGCGTTTTTCATATTTATATTTTAATTGAGTTTCTGTAATGAAGCACTTTCCCCCGTGGGATTAATAAAGAAACCTGATTCTGATTCTCATTGTGAAATTCCCATTTCACTGTGCACAGACAGACGTGTTTCATGCTGGTGTTTTTGTCTTTCCTTGATTACCTTGTGTTTCAGTATTCCTGGTTTGATCTTATAATATTAGTACCTCTCCTTTCGTGGTATTTCTCTTTTTCTCTTATTTTTTTCCTCGAGTTTACCCTTTTTGCATGTCTGCATGTCTTTCATTATTAAAGCTCTTCTTTTCCTGTTTCCTTGCACATCCCTCTTTTGGTTTTCTGCATTTGTGTCCTCATTTCGATGAAATCATAAAAAGCTGCATTTAAATACAGCACCGACTGTTATTTTCACAGAGGCTGAGAGCACCATCCTGTTATTAACTAGATGATAATCATTCTTTGTAAATGTCAGATTGTTTTGCAAGCTGCAGCACGAATATTTTCCATCCTCAAGTGTGTTCTTCTCACTTATTAGGATCTCAACCCATCAAATAGCATTTGCTGTGTTGTTTCGAAACCAGACAAATTGTTGAATAGGTGCTTGGCAAGCTGGACGAAGTTTTGCAGTCCCTCATATGGTAATTTTTTTCTAAACTGTTATAGCTTCTTAATGGATACTGTTTTATAGTCGTTGATAGTCGTTTGGTTTTGGTAGGTACCGGGACGGCAGCGGTACTGCCTCCTGATTTGTCGTTGTTTGTGTCGAAGCGTAAAGCTGATATAATCTTCTTAGGCTCTTTTCATTTATGCTTATGGCGTGCCATTGATTGGATCTGCTTTACTCTCGTATATGCATACGTTCTTTTTTATCATTCCAGCTACGTGTTAATGTTGTGCAAATAAACTTCAGGCTGTACTTGGCAAGATCTTAATGCAAAAATAAACCTACTTTATCAGCCTAAATCAGAAACAAGGCTGCAGCAGAGAAGAACATCCTTTTCTCTAATTAAAATGCCCCGCTTTCACCCCGACTGCTAAAATGAAATTCTGCTGTCAGGTTTGTTTCCCTGCGTAGGTGGAGATGATTTTTGACTGGTGTACAAAGTAAAACACACAGCCTGAAAGTAATTCCCACGCAGTGACAACTGATCACACTCAGTAAACCTTATTGTACTGTGTACTTTCCTGATTACATGATTCAAGATTTGGGAGGTTTCTAAACTTGAATAATTCACTTATGTCTTGTAGACGTGCAAAGCCAGATATGTCATTTATCTGAAGGGGGTTTATGATAGGTCGTGAATTTTGATAACGTGGATCAAGTTAGAGAAGCAAGGTTGAGATGAGCCTGTCTTTATTGTATGATCTGTAAATATTAGGGGTGCAACAATACTCGTATTGATATTGAACCGTTCGACACAGTGCTTTCGGTTCCGTATGCATATGTATCGAACAATACAAAATTTTTCATTTCTTTTATCAACTTTTCTTCTGATGATGCTGTCTGTGTTGAGCGCTCAGTGGATCTGCGTTCGACTACTCCGCCTAGGCTGCACTGTCGAGCGCAGATCCACTGAGCGCAGGGCAAGCTAGCAAGACAGAAGCTAAGCTCGTTGCAACATGGCAAATTGAGCCTCCCCCACCCGCATTCAGATCTGGCGTTTGGTATATCTTGGTTTTCATGTGAAGCATGACCCTGATGGTAAGCGCGTCATGGACAAAAGTAAAACAGTATGTCGGATGTGCCACGCAATGCTCAATTGGTGGGAACTAGTGCGTTAGCACAGTTAGCTTGTTAACGTGTTAACGCCGTCCAGCCCCACGCACGGGGCGATCCGCGGTAACTCGTTAACGGAGATTTGCCGCGTTACGGCGTTAATGTAATTTTAACGAGATTAACGCTGACAGCACTAGTGGGAACACAACGAATATGACTGCATATTTACGCCGACATCAACCTAGTGCAAAGACAAGTGGAAGCAGACAAAACAACAAGCACACATGCTACAAACTTTACAGAGTCATTTAGACAGCGGTTAGCACATGATTCTCCTTATGGGGACTTGATATGTTTAACCCTTTAAGACCTACCATAGAACCAAGTCCGCCAGAGCTTATATTATATTTTTACATGCTGTAGTGCCATTTCTGGGAGCATTTCAAGTTGATATACATCAATACAACCATTATAGCCCAAATTTTAATAATATGTATGCATTAAGTGCATAGTAATTACATAAATTGCAAAAAAGTGCAATAAACTACAAAAAGTTTGAAAATCGTTTTTGTTTTTTTTAACATATATTTCTAGTTAGAGAAATTTAAGAGGCTTATCCCTCAAAACTGTAAATACAAAAAAGTTGCACAAAATAGTTTCCCACCACAGGAAATTTATTTTGAGTGTCTTCATAGTTTTATTTTTGAAATACACCAATTTTTATATACTGCAGGAAAAACGAAAATAAATATTATAATGCAAATTTGCAAAAAAACAAAATATGCATCAAAATAAACTATTTCCAGCAGTGCAATATGAGTCCTAAGTATCCCAGAAACGACACAGAAAGTCATAAAGTCAAACATAACTTTTAAAGACACAAGTATAGGCTCATAAGGCCCTGATGGTAAAAAACTACATTTCCACAAAATGACGTCACTTCCGGTTTCGAGCAGGTCATGGCGGACATGCCAGAGTTTGCGCTGATGGATGTAGGAAGTGTTACAGCTGATCAGATTGGCAAAGCGTGTTTCTGGAATAAGATGTAAGTACAACTCCTCCGGTTTCATATGCAAAGAAAATTTTTGCGCTAGCTTACGTGGTTGCAGTGCTACCAGGTTTTTTAAAAAGCGTGCCCGCTCCAACCGGCTTTAAAGGGTTAATTTGCTGCTGAGAATGTAGCCCAGAAGAAGTGTATAGTATAGCTTTTATTTTGGAAAGAGCCATTTCTCTGTAATAACTCTCTTTTCCAAAGATGAGTGATTCCTCAATCAGATAGATTTTTTTTTATTATTTTGTTGTTTCAGCAACATTAAATTTAAAAACTGTACTTTTGAGTTAAAATATATATTTATAATTTTAATAAATGACAAATTAAAAAGGCATGAACATTTTTTTGTATCGAAAAAATAATGAACCATGACACCAAAGTATCGAACCGAACCGTGAATTTTGTGTATCGTTGCACCCCTAGTAAATATGTATAAATTAGAATACCGTTTTATGGTTACTGTCATGTTTTTTACTTTTAGCTTATAGCACATTTAAGCAAGAGAAATTGAAAGTGTTTCAAAGATAGATTTACATGCCAGGGCTCCAAAAATACCAGTTTCATAATGCATGAAAAGCTGAAAGTTATGTTTTGTTGTGTTTTTAATAAGTATTGTGGGAAGTAAAGATCACAGTGATCTAGTGATCATCAAATTGTGTTCAGAATATGCCAAAATGATGATGATTCATCTCATAAATCATGACACTTCTTGGCCTTAGACATGCAGAGGATTGCTGTGATTGAAGAGAAGGAAGGATACCCTGTCTTTTCGTGCGTTTGTTCTCCTTCATGTTGAAAATAACACAGACTTTGCATTAAAACACAGCAACAAAAGGCTCCTCAGCAACTGTCAGTATGTTACGAGCTGGGTCTGAGAATGGTTGTACATGCATGCAGCGGATTATCCATGTTTTCATTGGTAGTTGTAGTTTTGTCGTTGATACATTATTTGGTACATTTATTGCAGTGATGGCCTCACAGACAGGATGATGGATTGGACGATGGACTGCGATTTAATAAGCGGTTGAAGTCGATCGATTGTAATATCTTAACTGACAGATTGATGAATACGGCAGGATGTGTATATGGATGTGTTTATGTGTGTTTGTGTCTCTGCGTGTAGGTGAAGTGAACTCACGTGTGATTTTTGTGCACGTAAAGACCTGCTGGAGAGAGACACATGGCTTAGTGCCCATGAGCTTGGTTATCCTCCAAGATGCTGTATAACTCAACACTCATATATGCATGAACGTATTTGAAACACAGGCCTGTGTTTTCTTGTCTTTTCCCCCGGTACATGGTGCAGCAGATTCCCCTGACACAACATCAATTCCACGCTGAACATTCAAGTCCAGTCAATCCAGTACATTACCAAAATCAATAGAAGAGGTCCTCATGTGCTCTGCTCTGATGTGTCTTCGCTGCATTTGCTGTTTTCCAGTTTTATGAATCAGGCCCAGTTTGAAACCCCTTTGAAAGCACACAGCATGCGGTGCAGCTAAAAGCCACCCTGTAGAGGAAAGAAAGAGGGCCTCTCAGCACCAAACTCTACGCTCTGCACACTGCTGTCAGTGTGCCACTTTACCACATGCTACCACGAATCAATACCAGTGCATTACTATAGAAACAACATGGATCAACACTCTCTTGATGGCTTTTGTGTACAGTGCATTTCTTTCTTTACCGCATAAATGGCCTTCCATTAATGCTGAAGGCATTCACTCAAACAGTAGAGAATCGCTGAACCGATTCTGAAGACTGCAGACAGTTCCGCTGATTAGGGCGAAATGGACGAATTGCAAAATTAATTAGGTTTTATTCCAGGCAACCTCTGAGAATTTTCAATGAGGAGACCAAGAACCAAGGAAAAGAGACCGAATTAAGCAAGATCGCATCAAACCTTGGGTTAGGTGTAGGCAACAGGCGGGTGATACAAACCACGGCTTTACGAAGCCATTTTACTGACCCCATGCAAACCTAAAGTGAAACTTTCAAAAATATTATAAAGGGAAGCTGTCGTGCCTCAGACTGTGCTGGGGAAGTTTGTTTTGCACATAATTGCAGTGAATTATGTTGCCGTGACGCTCCGAACATTAAATATTAAGTGTCTCAGACTGTCGTCCTTATGTTGCTTATCTTCACTAAATGAAGCACTTTACACAGATGCCATTTGTCACAGTTATTTGCTGTCAGTTCATATTTAGCCCCCCTACACAAGGTAGCTCCTGTCTGCACCTCTGTTCAAGCCTCTAATGTCAACAAAGTGGAATTTTGAATGAGAGGAAAGACGTATTTCTCATGTATTAATCTTTATGAGATAATCACATTGTTTTTGTTTTCCTTTAATGTTTTTGTCATCCAGCAAACACTCCTGCTGTACACAAGCATGTGGCTTCCAATCTCATTCACAGTAGAGACCTACCTCACAGCAGCAGCAGAGACTACGGAAATGTTTAAGGTGCTGGCTGTCTAGCCCAAAGGCCCAAATATGTATATATTTTTTCTGTAATCTAAAAGATCCCTGGAAGACCTGCTCGGAAGACAATGGACTCAATTTGCAGTTAATGACTTGTTCGTTTCTTCTGTGAAAAACACGATAAAGACATTTGGATTCGGGCATTCATTAACATTTTGATTAATTACCTCTACTTATCTGCCTTGGTACAGTTAGTTTCTCTCATCTTTTTCAGAGACCCACATGGAAAACAACTAGAAAACCTTACAGCTCGTATCTATGTTTAAGATATACAGAAATGTGAAAAACATAATGCACTCTAACTGCTTCAGTAGGAAACAAGAAGGTAAGGAGTAGCCAGGTGCTCAGTTAAGTCTCAGTTAACATATTAAATGTTAAAGTTCATGGCAATGCAGTTAGAGCGAGACTGAATAAGCATGGCTTGTTTGGAACGTTTCCAGGAGAAAGCTTCTTCTCTTTAGTAGGCTTGATTAGTGTAACAGCATCTTTACAGGTCTACCTAAAAAATCAGTCAGACAACTACAGCTCATTCAGAACTCTGCTGCTCGAGTCCTCA
>NW_005187614.1:601827-605675 GCF_000239375.1 Pundamilia nyererei
ACTCATTAAGTCACAGAAGGGCAATCTACAAGCTACTGAATGATGGGTTGTACTTAGCATTTAAAGGACTGAGCGTATTTAAGACCTGCTGAGTCACTGCCAACTTTAGCCTGTTGAGAGGTAACCTGTAAAACAAGTAAACATAGTGTTGTTTGAGAAAACAAAAAGGGCGGCACTATGAGAATAATTAATGTCATACACTTTATTTATCTCAGATTTGGAAAAATTATATTATAGTAATTTAAAAAGTAAATTAAACACAAACATGCATTAAAAAAGTAGAACGACTGATGAAATAAAATACAATGTGACAATAAAAATCACTCTATAAGATAAAAAATGAATTTGAAATTTAAAAATCAAAGTAAAATAGGAATTTAATTAAAATATATTAAGTAAAAGTGCATTTTTCAAAGTCAACAAAGCAAAAATAGCTCACTAATTATAGCAAAAGCAGCAGTGGCTCAGAATAACAGTGTAATAGTGCAGTGCAGCCTGTGTGTGTGTGTGTTGTAAGAGTGTTGTGGTGAAATAAAATGTTAAAGTTAGACAGCAGATGTGTTTCATTGCAGAGAGTTCTTGCATGTATGAAAGGTTTTCTGAATCGACGTGTTAGCGAATGAGCTCCGCAGCCGGTGCAGAAGGTGGTCGGCATGATCCGTGATGGATAACAGTGAGTTCTGTGACCTCCTCTCCACCACAGCTGCCACAGCTGTGTCTGGTTTGCAACCAATCACAGAGCCAGCGTTCCTGATCGGTTTAGTCAGTGTGTCTCTGATGCTGCTCCCCCAGCAGACCACAGGAAAGTACACTGAACTCGCCACAGCTGATTGATAGCAAATCTTCATCATTTTCTGCAGACACTGAAGGATCCCAGCTTCCTTTGCAAACAGAGCCGGCTCATCCTCTTTGTGCAACACAGCCTCCGTGTTGGTTTTGGTTCAGTCTGTTGTCGATGTGGATGCCCAGGTACTCGAACCCCTTTTTAAATATCCTGCCCCAGCATAGACATATTTCTATAGCACATTTAAAACCAAAGTTCTTTACATTAAAATAAAACAGAATAAACAAATTGTTTTAAAACATGGTGGCACACACATTCTCAGTGTTTACATTACACAACGCAACACTGATCAATCTTCCAGAAGTCGGCAGTTTCCAACTTGACAGAAAAAGGTTTGTCTTCAGCCCGGATTTCAAATAATAGCTTGTCTGAGGTCACCCAGGAGGTCATTCCAGAGTTGTAGTGCAAAAACAGCAATGGGAAGAGCTCCTTTTCAACAAGCTTTGACTGTGGGGTCATCGGGAGTGACTGAGAAGCAGACATTAACGATCTAAAGCAGCGGTCCTCAATCCTTTTTGCGCCACGGACCGGTTTATGTCCGACAATATTTTCACAGACCGGCCTTTAAGGTGTCGCGGATAAATACAACAAAATGAAACCAGTACCGGTACCAAAAAAAGAAGACGTATTCAAAACAGACAGGAAAAGACCCAGGGAAACCGAGTAAACGATAACAACGATTTAAAAAAATAACGATAAAACCCTGAAAACCATCAATTTCACACCCGTGCCGTTAACTCTTGCGGCCCGCTGCCAAGCAACTCATGGACCGATACCGGTCCGTGGCCGGGAGGTTGTGGAAGGCTGATCTAAAGGAGCATAGGGACGTTAAATGCAAGCAGTGGCACATTACACTGGATTCTGTAATGCCGAGAGAGAAAGAGCACTGGAGTAATGTGATCTCTCTTTTTTTTTAATGAATTTTAAAAGCTATGATTGACTAACTTCAGTATATGTTTACAGTGGTCCAGTTTAGATGCAAGACCAGACTTTTTTTGTTCTGAGCTGGAAGAAACTGCTCTTCAGCACTGCATTTGTTTCTCTGTCTCGGTCAGAGCTTATCGCAGTGTTGTTAATCTGTGTTTTAGTGAATGGCATTTTAAAAGCCCGGGTATGCTTCAGCCTCTCAGTTAGTAGTGGAGAGAGAAACAGTATGACCTTCTTTAACTGTAAAATCCAGTTGTTTTGTCTCCAAAATCCACTCATTGAGCCTTCTTATTTTTTCTGAGATTTAAAGGTAAACAAATAAAAAGATGCGTTAGGACAGAGAAGAAGCACACACAAAGAACAGGTTGCTGTAGCCGCTCTCTTCCTCCTAAAGCTGATCACCGTCTCTCTGCTCTTTTTCACATTCAGACGCCGATGCTTCTCCCAGAGCACTCCACAATATCATCCACTAGCGCTCTGTACTCCTCCTCCTCCTCCACCTCGTGCACATTACTTATACATCCAACCGCTGCAGAATGGTCAGACTATTTCTGTAGGTGGCATGACCTGGAGTTGTACTGAAAGTCGGAGGTTCGCATGGTGAACAGGAACAAGTATTTGAAACAAACCTCGGTGGGAAATTCCTGTAAGTTTTGTGCTTCTTTTTCAAAAGGAAGATTTTTTTGTTTCCTGAACCTTCGACATAACTAATATCTTCATTCGTTTTTCCTGACCTGGAACAGTGTTTATGGATCCAGGGCTTCAAGTTTGAACAGTTAATTCTAGTGCTGATTTAAATCTGTTGACCTTTGCATGAGTGACTCTCCAAGTCTGAATTCTGATTTCTTGTAACCTCAGAACAGCGGGGTTGTCGCTTGGTAGCACGATTATTACTGGATTCAGTTTTGTGTTTCAATGAATGTTGACGGCCAGAGAGGGAAACCACACAAATACACAGTACGGGAACTTAGTTGTTACTCGTTTCAGACTGTCTGTTTTCTGAACGAATGGACGTCTTCTGCAACCACTTTGAATTTGTTTCATGGAGCCTTTATTTAAATGTAGCTGTTTATCCAGAAGGCCATGAATGAAAAAGAATTAAGCATGCTAAGAGCTAAAAATTAATAGAGACAGGTGTGACTCATCTTAATGCACCTAGCTACTTATTACTGGGTAAAACAGCTTGCTGTTTAGTTTTATACATGGCATATGCTGCATTTTTTTTCCCTCCTTTTAGCTCCATTAGTGCAGCGAGTGTGTGGGAGCCAGGGGCAGTTCAGTGTATTAATTGACTGAGGGCCTGAAACTTGACTGTTTTGGAAAGATTCATTCATTTTGATTCATATAACTGTTGTCTGCTTACTTGTAGGCATACTTTGCTCTGTCAGAGTCTGCAAGAAACAACAATGTGGTGGAGAAAGTTGCTCAGCTACCTGACGGAGTGAGTCAGGAACAATCTGCACATCACTGTCCATGTGAACCCAGCGGGGGAGCCTGTCAGGTAGCTTCTGCTTCTTGCTGCAAACTACATCCGATATCAGCTGATGCACCGTATTTTCCTGTCTCCTCTTTTTAGCCTTCCCTCTCTCATCTTCTCTGTGTTGTTTCTTGTTTCACCAAATTCTGACCTGTATCCCTCAATGAGTGCGTTAACACAGATGAATAACTCTACGTGTGCAACGGCAATTAGAGCGGAAAATTTCATCTACTAATGTGTTTGGCTAGGTACTCACTGTGAACATACACCCGCTTTCAAGGCTTCGCCGCCACAGGTTTATGAGAAGGAGCTCTCTGTGATTCACACCGCAGTCCTTCTAGGCTGACGAGGGCACGGTGCTTAATGGCACACCTTCTCTGCAGCAGCTCTATTTGTGGGGGCAATTTAATCATCTAATAAAAACTTTCCTTGAAAGCAAACAACTCAGCTGCAGCCTTATTTATTTACTATGTAGTGCACTGTAAATGGAAAAGTAGTCAAACAAAGTGGTTTACAGACTTTAGGACAGGCAATATCAAAAATAGATGCAAAGTCACGAGACGAAAAGAGGATATAGATGCAGGATATAACAAAATAACG